>NW_017671288.1:115528-223878 GCF_001879085.1 Nicotiana attenuata | reverse complement strand
GTGAGGAGTGGGGTGTTGTGACATATGTTGCAATTTTGATGAGTAGCGGGTTATTTCTGCGGCTTCGGGATGTTCTGTGGAGGTATGGGGTGTTGAGCATTGAGAAAGTTGACGTCTGGAGTAGTGAGGGATAATGACAAGCTCACCAAGTTCCGGACTTGGTCTAGTTCTTCTTAAAATTTCAGTAGCTTCTGTTCGAGCTGGGCGGCACTTTCTTTGGACACCTGAATACCCTGAGGAACCTCTACCCTTTCAGCTGAGTTCTTCTTTCCGATGTTGCTCAAGTCTTCCATTTTTGCTTTGTTCTTGTTTTTGATAGGACTTGGAGGAGGAGGAGGTGGAGGGCCCTTAGATCTTGTGGAGTAGGATGATGATGCCAGAGTGCATGAACTAACCTTTTGGGGAGGGGAATAAAAATAAAAGAAAAAACAAAAAGGTAACAAGTTAGTATGGATTCCGAGAAAAATATTGCAATATTTAAACACGTTGTATAAGAATATGAATCGTGTCCTAAATTGGGTGCCTCGTTGTGCCCGAGGTAGGCCTAGTGACAAGTTAATTTGGAGAACTTATAATGCTAAATGCCTCATTTCATTGATAAAAAATGAGACGAATCCAAAAACGACACTAAGATTGCATAAAGTAAAAATGTCACTAATGGCCATTGGCCTTATTACATTTTAAAGCAAAAAGGAAAAGAGACTCCTAGCAATGGGACATACTGGCACACCCTTTAGCCTACTTAGGGGAGGTTAGAACTCAGTTCATGAGCAACAATTCTTGTTGCCATGCCCTGAGTACCCACTTACAAACATATGGGGGTAAATGGGACGGGGAACTAGTGTTTACAAGAAAGTAAAGCAAACAGTAACACATAAGCATTTCAATGTCAAATTCTGCAGAAGGTAGACATAGGCGAAAAGACTGTAAATAAACACATTGGGATGATGCTGGGAATTGAATCAAGACATACCAGTTTTTTAAAAAAGATAAGCAAAGAAAGTGGTGATCTTGTGAAAGCCAAAGTGCAGACAAGAAAATTCAGAAAAGGTTGTGAGAATTATAAGCGTGAAGTCTGAAGTGTATTCAGTGTGTTGTGAAAAGAAAAGGCCGGGTATTTATTGTGTGAAAGTCATGAGAAATAAGGTAAGAAAATAATTGAAGTTTGATTTTCAATCAGTCACATAAGACTCCCTTTAGTTAAGGGATTCAAATTCAAACGGGTATAAAACCAACTAAGGAAAGAAATTAATCAAACTCTTTGTGCAAAGCATGCAATTGAGGGTAAATACATAAAATGTTATTTTAAGGACAAGGTTTTCTGAAAGTACACGGTTGTATAATTAAGGAAAGAGAATCAATTGACAGCCACGAAATCACAAGTCCAAATATTTGGTGTGAAGAAAAAGGTTTTACTCAAGGAAAATAGTACAATCAATTAAAGCCCCCAAAAAGATTCTGATTCAATTACTAGTTGAAATCCTTTTAAAGAAAGATCCAACACACATATAAAAGCACACAGACATGCCTAAACACGAAGAATTTTGCCATGACCTTGTAAAATTAGTAGAAAGAATCGAATGCGGAGATGGAGAGGCAAGTAGTCAAAAACAGGCTTAGTGGCTTCTTTTGGAAGCTCATAAGAAAGCACACAAACAAGTAGAAAGACCAAAGCAAATCGAGTGAGGAAACTAGTTTCGAAGCGTAGTGAGGGAACAACTGACAGTAGAAGAAACAGTGGAAGAACTAGTAGAAGAAACAGTAGAAGAAATACATGCTTATAGAGGATGAAGATAGCGGAGCATGGTAAAAAAAACTGGAATCATAGCGTGGAAAACATAGTAGGAGAATATGCCAGGACGGAGTATAGAAAACAGAGCAAAAGAACATTCAATCACGGAGTATGAAACTCAGTTGAAGAACACCTAAGAACATAATAGAGCAAGTACAAGAACATAGTGGAAAGCGAGTGAGAACATGATACAGGAACACAATAAGAGAAAAAAATACAAATAATAAAGAAAGCAAACATCATAAAACACTTGAATACTTTCCAGAAACCCTAAATCGAAAAGAAGGGTTTTGAAAGCAATTTTCAAAAGAAAACTTAGGGAAATCGTTAAAAAATTCACGCATAGCATAGATACATAACAGATCTAAAAGGAATCGGAGAAAAACCTCGAATAGTTAGGGTTTCGAAAGATCCCTAGTGTGAGAAAGGCTTTAAAAAGATCTGATCTAAGTCGGATAAAGTCAGAACCAGACTTAGGAGACTAGAATATGCCGGAGCAAGGCCGGAAATGGCCGGAAACCTTGAGTCGGCGAAGATCTGAGTGAAGACCCTCGAAGTCTGTCCTCGATCCTTCGAGCATCAGGCTCACAGGAGCAGTAGGAGGTGAGTATGAGGTTTCCATGGCCTGAGAAGCCATGGATTCCGGTGGGAATCGAAGGGGATTAGGGTTAGTTTGGGTGGCGGCGGCTAGGGTTTGAACGGGGTCGCAGAGAGGATTGGAGAGGAAAGGGATTCAAGGGCGGCGGGTAAAGGGGAAATGATTTAGGGTTGAGGGTGTTGGTGGATTAAAAAAGGAAAGGATGTGTGTGAGCCTGTTAGATCAACGGCTGGGATTAAAAGAAAAGGCCTGGGTGGGTTATTTGAGTGGGTCAGGGGCGGGTAATTTAGGTATTGGGTCAGGTTTGAATCAAAAATATGGCTGGGAAATTGGGGGTTTGATTTTGGCTAAAATTGAAATGGTAATGGGCTATATATTAAATAGCCAATTTCTCCCTTTTTAATTTAATTAAAATAGTTAAAATGATTTTAAAGGCAAATTAAAAGCACTGAATTAATTAATAATATATAAATGTTAATCTAAAAATACTGGGAACAATTTTATAATTGTAAAACGCTGTTAATCGTAATATAGGCTATAATTGCAATTTTATGCAATTTAGCTTAAAAAATATTAAATAAATTTATAAAAATATGCAAAAATCACCTTAATTATATTGTGGTATAAATATGAGGATGGAAATAAATTACTCACCAAAATGATAGTTTTGGGAATAATTATTGGATTTTGTACTGCTAAAACAAATAATAAAATGATTTTAAAAAGCTTTAAAAGTTGGAAAAAATATCAAAATTCTTGGGCATGCTTATATATGCACGTACATGCTATTTTGAGAATATTCTGAGTACAAAAATATGTAAGAAAAAATTGGGTATCAACAGTTCGCAGGGAGTAGGTCGCGTTCGCATAAGGTTGATTTTGGGAAATTAAAAAGTGTGCTTCGCGTTCACGAGGTTGAGGTCGCGAACGCGATGAAGAGAGGTCAGAACTGGTCGGAATGTTTTAAGTCACTTCATCCGCGATTTTGGGTCATTTTTCCTCCATGGTTGATCATTTTGAGAGCTTCCTGGTGGAGATTAAAGAGGGATTCAAGGGGAATCGTTGGAGGTAAGATTTTTGAACTGAAAACTCATTTTTATTGTGTAATCTACCTAGAATTTCATGGAACTTAAGCAAAAATGGAAGAAACTAGGGCTTGAGATTTTAAAATTTGATTTGGGGATTTGAAGGACCAATTGGGGTCGGATTTGATAACTTTTGGTATGTATGAACTCGTGAGGAGACAAGGAACGTATTGATGCAAAAATTTTTGAGTTTCGAGAAGTGGGCCCGGGGCTCGGGTTATGCTAATTTCGGGATTTTTGATATTTTTCGATTTGTTTTCGCTTGGGCTTTGTTCCCTTAGCATATTGTCAAGTATTCGTTCTGGTTTTGGATAGATTCGACGCGCGTGGCGGCCGATTTGAGGGGCAAAGGTGTCGCGAGCTAGAGATTTCACCGGTTCGAGGTGAGTAATGATTGTAAATGATATCCTGAGGGTCTGAAACCCCGGATTGCACACCGTAGTGCTATATTGAGGTGACTTGCACGCTGGATAGCGAGCGTGGGGTAGAGCACCGTTGAGGGATTGTGACTTGGTCCGTCCCGCTTGATGATTTTACCGCGTATTTGATTGAAACTTATTTGCTATTATCATGATTTGGGCTGATTGCCATATTTGGGCTTTGTGCCAATTATCTGAACCCTTTCGGGGATTTTTATCACTGTTTCCTCACTGTTTTGACGCATTATTTGAACTCAGTCCTGTTGATATCCACTATTTTATAAACTCAGGCAATTTTACTCAGATTTGAAACTTAAATGATATTTCTAAACGATGTTTTGGGCTGAGAACTACTGTTTTATAAATGCCCTAGGGGCTTGTGATGATTTTTGGACTGAGTGAGGCCGAGGGCCATATGTGAGGATATGCTGAGTGATATGAGGCCGAGGGCCTGAGATACATTTATATGCCACGAGGTGGCTTGAGTGACGTGAGGAGGCTTTCAGGCCTTATGAGTGATGTGAGAAGGCTTTCAGGCCTTATGAGTGATGTGAGAAGGCTTTCAGGCCTTATGAGTGACGTGAGAAGGCTTTCAGGCCTTATGTTGATATAGCGCTTGGGCCGTAAGGGACCCCTCCGTAGTCTGCACACCCACAGTGAGCGTGGGTACCCATTATGCTGAGCGATTGATACTGAGCACGAGGGGCTGATATGAGTGTTTCTGAGAGTGAGCCCAAGGGGCTGATATGAGTGACTGTGAGGTAGCCCGAGGGGCTGGTACTGCTTTGAGATATTGCCCGAGGGGCGAGCTTTTATGTGCTCATCTTGCATACTTACTTGTCTTTACTTGTTATACTGTGGTATTTGTGCCCGAGGGGCGGATTTCTGTGCATATTGGAACTAATTGTTTTGAAATTATTTTTCAACTGTTGAGAAGACTATTTTCAAAGGAGGTTTTAAACTGAGCCAAGATATTTCTAAAGATTCACTGTTTTCTCAAAGGATTGTACCCTGCTTCTATACAGCATGATGGTTTGCCTTACGTGATTTCTTACTGCTCAGTTGTTATTTACCCTTATTACTCACTGAGTTGGAGTACTCACTTTACTCCGTTGCACCTTGTGTGCAGATGCAGGTATTTATTCACCCGGTAGCGGGTTTTGGCTGACCGGAGGTAGTG
Organism: Nicotiana attenuata; assembly: GCF_001879085.1. NCBI lineage: Eukaryota > Viridiplantae > Streptophyta > Magnoliopsida > Solanales > Solanaceae > Nicotiana > Nicotiana attenuata. Next base: position 218,804 of record NW_017671288.1, on the reverse strand, counting down.
TTGTCTGAGTTAATGAGGTGGCTGCCAGCGTTCGCAGCACCGTGCTTCATCCTTTGTTTATCATTCCTATTTTGTTTATGTCAGGCCTTATAGTTGTATTCATACTCCAATAGATACTCGTGACTTGTTACACCCCGGTTTGGGCTATGTAGGGATGGTTATACTATTGTTATCTAAGTTTCCGATAATTATTGTTATTAAATCATGCTTCATAATTGCTTAATGGTGATTAATTGCTTAAAAGAGATGTTCTGTATTGGTCTGGCTGGCCTTGTCTTCACGAGAGGCGCCATCACGACCGGGTTTGGGAATTGGGTCGTGACACACGTCCACATCCATTGACACCTTCACGGTAATAATTTTGTCTTCTTTCAGACTTATCACATATAGCTATCACATTCTCTTAAGGGAATGATAATGGAGAAAATTCAATGGGACGTGTTTTCACTTCTTGTGCTCACGATCATACATGACTTTGATCATGGCAAGACATAGAAATTTTACCAGTTCGAGTGGTTATAATTTCTTACTTACTCCATTAGAGTTATAATCAAAATTTATTTTTTTTGCTTCTATTTAAAATCAAAGTATAGAATAGAAGAGAAAAATACGGTAAAATACTTACCTTAAATCTAGAATTTAATCATGAAGGAAGTTCATGGAACAATTGACAATGATTATGCTCAATCCTAAAGCTTCTACTCAATTGGTTAGAGTCTCGTGCTGATAACGTGTTATAAAACAATAAATGAAGAAGAACAATATTACAGAGAAAAGTAGGGGGAGAGAATTCTTATTGATTTGAGATGAATTACAATGGAATAGAACCTTCTATTTATAGGGAGATGGTGACTTAGACACCTAGTAATAATCCCTAGAATCTCTCTAAATACAGACATTCACCATAAATAAAATTTTATTTATAACAAGAACCCGTTTGTAGACAATAAAATTGCATCGATTCTAGTATTTTATTTCAAATATTTGAGTGTTACAATCTCTATGATTCTTCTGATTCTTCTTTTCAAAAGTAAATAAATTCAAGGGCCTTCGAGCTTGATCTTGAATCTATATTTGTTACTACGAACGACGATCTTGAATTTAACTAGCACGATCTTTGATTTGAACTCGTACTCTTTGAACCTTGATTTGTTCTTCGTTCTTGAGCTTGGACTTGATTTCTTGAACTTGAACTTGAATGCTTGAAGCTTGAAACTTGTGGAGGAATTTATAGCGTTTGATCCACGAGCTCTTTCTTGCTTCTTGTTATAACTTCTGGTATCTTTTCTGGGTTATGAAGACCCCTATTTATAGTTGTGGGAGGGAAGAATTAAGAAACGAAGAAACTCTTTCTGACCAATCAAATCGAAGTGTCACATGACAGCATTTGATTGGTCAGAACATGTCACTTGCACACGTGGCACAATTTCATTGGCCTTTTAATGTGACTTGGCATGCCTCGTCATATTGACACGTAGCATGATCCTATTGGATCTTCCGTTTTACTTAGCGTGCCATGTTATTTCATGCGTGGCACCAAACTAGGCCTCTAGGAAGATGATATTGGGCCTAATAAAGTGAGCTCATCATTTGTAACCCAATTAAATAGGCTAGTCCAATTATATTGGACTTATATAATTAATTTAGTTATATTAGCTCATAATATTTATTTGGATTAGTATATTTAAAATATAGTCCAAATTATTTATTGAATTTAAATTCAATAAATTTTACATGCCTACAAATAACCCCTACTTCAAGACTTAATGAGGTGTTGACTTATCAAAGCCAAAAACAGGTAATGAAGTGCTGGCCGTCTATCAAATTTGGCTTAGGCCAGTGCTGAGCACAAAAGATTGTCCATGCGATTTTGTTACATGTACACCCGGTCATTGATTTGAACAATATAGTGTCCATTTACTTTGAATAGGGATAAGACAAATTGTATTGAAAGTTGTGATTTGGATGTGAAATCATAATTGCTGCTCGATATCTACGATTCCTTTTGGGAAAGGAAGTTTTTACTCATTGTCATGATTAGACACAATTTTATACTCCCTCCGTTCTTATTTAAGTGAACCTATTTGACTGGGCACGAAGTTTAAGAAAAATTGAAGACTTTTGGAATTTGTGGTCCTAAACAAGTTAAAAAAGGCCCCCGGAGTATTTGTGTGGTTATAAAAGCTTCTCATTAAGGGTAGAATTGTAAGTTTAAGCTAAATTGTTTCCAAATTTAAAAAGGGGTCATTATTTTTGGAACGGACCAAAAGGAAAATAGGTTCACATAAATTGGAACGGAGGGAGTATTAGCTTTGCAACTCTTACAACAATTCGAGTCCGTCTTGAATTCATTGTCGCCATCGTAACCAGACGAATCCCATACGGAAAAGATTATACCAGCCGCCTCAGACATTCAATCCCACATCGGCACTTCACTTTTAACTATCGCTTTTTGACATCTATAAATACAGTATACTTTTTATTTTATAAGCATCACTTTCAGCGTTTGCAAACCACTTTGAGTCTGCTTTTGACGACTTGAAAGTATTGACACGAAGGTAATTTCTTTTTATTTTCTTGTGCTTTTCTTACTTTATTGTTTTTTTGTAGGTCAAACAAGAAGGATGTGTTCTTGTTTAACGAGATCATCCATGCGTGAAGAAAACAATCTTAGGGTGTGGGGGATGAGTACTCATCCTTGCCCGAATATCAGAGAGATTACTCTCAATGTGGCTCAACTATCGGAGAGATTACTCTCAATGCGGCCTGACTCTTTGAGAGATCACTCTTAATGTGGCTCGACAATCGGAGAGATTACTCTTAATGTGCCCCGACTATTAGAGAAATTACTCTTAATGTGGTCTGACTATCAGAGAGTTTACTCTCAATGTGTCCCGACTATCGAAGAGATTATTCTCACTATGGCTTGACTATCGGAGAGATTACTCTCAAGAAACTTACATGTCCACCTTAAGATTGGAAAGTATAGTTTCCTTTTAAGGACAAACTCACGAAGAGGCCAAGTTAAGGTACAAAGGGACTCATGTGTCCACCTTAAGATTGGAATGTTATATTTTTCTTTTAAGGACAAACCCACGAAGAGGCCAACTTAAGGTGCAAAATGGATTATATGTCCACCTTAAGAAAGAAAAATTATAAAGCTTCAACTCTAAGACTTCGTGGACTTGACGACGTCGACTTGAACACTTGGAAAAACTTTGAAGATTTGGAGGACTTTGCAGACTTCAACTTGAAAACCAACAAACTTGAAGATTTGATGAACTTGAAGATTCGGCGGGCTTTGACGCTTCAACCAAAAGACTTTGAGGGCTCAAATACTTCAACTTGAGGATAGGCGAGTTTGAGGACCTCAACTTTAAGATTTCGAATTGAAGACTTGGAGACTTAAATATTTCGACTTGAAGACTGAAGAACTTGAAGACCGGCAGACTTAAAGATTTTGCGAACATGAAGACATAGTGAACCCCCGGATTTGAGTGCAAATACTTGGTAGCCTGCAAAAAGACTATAATTGTCCCATTGAATACACTGGTTTACCATGGAAGCTTGCCCCCTTTAAATCAAATGGGATCTAAAGTTTAACAGAAGAATGGTATCTCAGCTCGATTTTCAAGTGCTAATTGACTGAATTACATTCCATCGTACTTCATTCGGACAACGATTGGGGGGTTATGTATCTTTTGAAATTATGCGACTGCACACAGAATGAAACTCTAAGATGCCTACGTAACTCGGTGAAGAGGATCAGGTCATACCGTAGTTTAGAATGAGTGATTTTTTTATTTTTATTTTTATTTTTATTTTTTTATGTCGTAACTTTTTCCTCGGCCGCCTTTTTCGAGGTTTTCAACCTAGCGGACTCTTTATTTTTTTTGTGAGACGTACCCTGTTTAGACTCATGCGGGCCGGGAGTGTAGGAACATGCAGTTTAGGCTCGTGCATAAAAGAGCGTTGCAACTTCAAGGATAATACTTCTTTAAGAATTTGCCATTGATCAGGCAAATTCTCATGCCACTTGCATCAACCAGCTTGTAAGCCCCACTTGAGTAAGCTTCTTGTAGGACATATGTCCCATCCCATTTTGAAGTGAACTTCCCTACTTGCTTATGAGAAGTAATAATGGGTCTTCGTATGACAAGGACTTGATCTCATACTTGAAAGGATCTCGGGCGAACTCTTTTATTGAAGGCGCGAGACAATCGAGCCTGATAACATTCAAGACTCTGTTGAGCTTCCAACCTCTTTTCTTCAAGGGCCTCTAACTCTGCTAATCGAAGTCGAGCATTTTCTTCATCAGTGATCCCTTCTTGAATAGCTAATCATAATGAAGGTATTTGACACTCGAGTGGCAAGACGACTTTGACTCCATAAATTAGTGAATAAGGGGTCACTTGTGTGGGCGTGCAGTGAGTTGTCCTATATGCCCACCGAGCTTCTTCCATACGGTCATGCCAATCTCGTTTGGATTTGGAGATGACTTTCTACAACAAGTTACATAGAGTCTTGTTGAATGCCTCGGCTAGACCATTGGCGGCAGCATTGTACGTATAAGAGTTACAATGCTTGAAGCCAAAGAGATCACAAATATTGTTCATCAACCTATTGTGGAATGGCTTGCCATTATCCGTTATTATGTAACGGGAAATGCCAAAGCGATAGATAATGTTTACTTAGATGAAACTTGCAACATTTTCGTTCTTTACTTCCTTAAGAGCAACAACTTCAGCCCATTTTGAAACATAGTCAGTTGCAACCAGGATATATAGGTGCCCTCCAGAGGACTTTGGCAGGGGTCTAACAACATCCAATCCCCAAGCGTCAAATGGCTAGGATGCAATACTTCAGGAGGTTGATGAATAAAATTCGCATGGAATTGACAAGCCATGCATCTTCCAGCGTAGTCCAAGCAATCTTTTTCCATCGTTGGCCAATAATACCCAATCCTTTTTATATGGAAGTGGAGCTTTGGTCCAGCCTGGTGTGACCCACATACCCTAAACGTGCTTCTTGAAAAGCTTGGAGTGCTTCATCTTCCCCTAAGAATCACAAGAGTACTCCATCGAATGACCTTCTGTATAGAGTATCTTTATAGTAAAGGAAGCGAGGTGCACGACGACAGATTTCAGCCCTTCTCCTTGGATTTTCTAGAAGTATCCCATAGCTTAAGTAGTCAATAATAGGTTGTCGCCATTCTTTTTTTTTTCAACTTCAGAAGCAATGACAAGATACTTGAGTCCATTTTCTTCACCTTCAGCCTCATTTGGCAGCGGTACTAGCCATTTTTGGCCGGCAGTAAATTGCGCTTGATCAGGCAGGGTTAACGATGAGGCTATGGCAGCTATATCATCAGCCTTCTTGTTTTCTTTCCTTTGCACATGCTGAATAGTCACGTCACCGACCCACCCCATTAAATTTTTAGCATAATTATGATATGGACGTAGTTTAGGTTTCTCAACCTCGTAACTACCTAAAAGCTGGTTGATCACCAACTGAGAGTCACCAAAGACTTGCAATTGAAACCGCTTCATTTCGAAAGCCATTTCAAGCCCATGTATTAGTGCTTGATACTCAACAACGTTTTTAGAGCAGAGTTGTGTCAACGTAAAAGAGTAGGGCAGAACTTCACCTTGAGAAGTGACGAATACTACACCAACACTAGCTCCTCCACGATGTGCATCACCATCAAAGTACATCTTCCATAGAGGTTGAAATTCAATTACCATTGCATCTTTCTCGGGTAGTTCGTCAGTTAGCTCCCAATCATCAGGTATAGGGTGATCTGCCAATAAGTCCGCTAATGCTTGTCGTTTTATAACCTTTTGACGGATGTACACCATTTCAAATTGTTGAAACTGGAGGTACCACCTTGATAGTCGATCACTTAGGATAGGTTTTGACATTACAAAATTGATGGGATTTGCCCTAGAAACAAGGCAAACAACATGAGCTTGAAAGTAGTGGTTCAAATTTTAAATTGCGAAGACTAGGGACAAGCATAACTTTTCGATTGGCAAATAATTCAGCTCATTTGGTGTCATCATCCTGCTCAGATAGTAAAGGGAGTTTCTTTCCCCTCACTATTTTCTTGGGCCAATTGTGCTCCAACAGACCTTTCTTGTGCCAAAATGTATAGTATTAACGGCTTTCCAGGTACAGAGGCTGCCAAAACTGGAGGCTTCATCAAGTAAGTTTTGATACTTTCAAAGGCATTACTACAAGCTTGGTCCCATTTGAAAGGAACACCTTTCTTCATGAGGCAACTGAATGGTTGGCACCTCCCAGCTAGGTTTGAGATGAATCTTATAAGGTATGCTAGCTTTCCTTGCAGACTTTTCAGGTCACGAATATCCCAAGGCTCAGGCATTTTCAAAATGACATCCATTTTGGCTTGATCAATTTCAATCCCTCGATGTCGGACAATGAAACCAAGGAACTTTCCAGATAACTCCAAAGGAACATTTCAACGGATTCATCCTAAGTTGGTACGTCCAGAGAAACTCAAACACCATTCTCAAGTCTTTTAAGTGGTCGTTTCTCACTCTTTATTTTACAACCAAGTCGTCAACATAGCATTCGACATTCTTGTGGATAGGATCATCAAAAATATTCTACATAGCCCTTTGGTAAGTAGCACCAGCGTTCTTCAAGCCAAAAGGCATTACCTTGTAGCAATAAATACCCTTGGGGGTACGGAATGCAGTAAGCTCTTCCTCTTTTGGCGCCATGCGAATTTGGTTATAGCCCGATGAACCGTCCATAAATGACATTGCCTTGTACCCAATAGTATCATCGATCATCAGCTTTGGAATAGGAAGAGGGAATTCATCTTTTGGACATGCATTGTTGAGATCCCTGAAGTCAACAGATACTCGAATCTGGTCATTTTTGTTCCTTACAGGGACAATACTTGAAACCCATGTTGGGTATTTAACTTCACGAATAAATCTAGCTTCGATGAGTTTGTTAACTTCGGTTTCAATCAAGGGAACCAAGTCTGGCGCAAAGAGCCTTTGAGCTTGTTTAACAGGACGAGCACCATTCTTGATTGCAAGGTGATGGACCGCTACTTTCGGGTCCAAGCCAGGCATATCTTTGTAACTCCAAGCAAAGACATCCCTGAACTCCTTGAGTAACTCAAAGTGCTTTCTTCATCAACTTCTAGTAAAGAACTTATGTAGGTGGGTCTCGGTTCTTCATGCCAAGGTTAACTTCTTTTAAGGCATCAACTGTTGTCTTCGCCCCTTTTTCAAGTTCAGGTGGAGCCTCTTTCATATCTTTATCATCTTGAGGGCCCCCATCGTTGAAGGATATATGATAACACAGTGAAACATTCTCCAATTTCTCAACATCTTCCAATAGAGACGAGACACCATTCTTGCCTAGTGCACTTACATAATACGAAGAACCCACACTTTCTTCATATTCATCACGTTCCTTAGTGTAGACCACAATATATGGATTTACCTTCAGTACTTCTTTACATGAAACCACAAGTTTTGTTTGTCTCCTCATTCTGGAAGCAACCAAACTTTGGAGATCCTTAGAGATCTTTTGGATTCTGGGCGAAGCGGGTGTTCTTATGCTTTGATAATTTCTCTGGAACTTGTTCCCCTTCTTTAATGGACCCAATCTCTCAAATAGGGAAGTCCTCACAGTTTATTTTCCAAGTCAATCAAAGACTGAAGGTCTATTAGAACCGGCAGATTCATCTTCTACAGTGATGTAATTGTTGCTCGCCCTTCTTATGGAGATGCGCACTAGTGACAGTTGCTTGTATCCCAAAACTTCACATGCATGTCTCATTGCAGCTTCCGATGGGAGCTTTCCTAACTTTGACGGCTCATTGGGATTATATACAGCTTTTGCAAATAGCCTGCAAGCGTTAAGATCAAAACCTTCATCTGTTCGCTATGTAGTGAGTGCCACATTTTGCAAACGATTCCGGGCCTCAGCTCGTTATGCCGGAAGAGTTAACTCCTTAGCATGTTAGTTTCGAGATTAGATGATTCATCTTTAACTTTCTTCCTTTTAGGGACATATTACAACGCATGAGTTACTTTCTTGCCATAAGACGCAATATCCCATCTACAAAATTTATTCGAGTTAGGTTGTACCTTCTCAGTAACAGCTTTGGCTTTACCAGCAGTCACCTTAGCTCTTTTAGTTGTGGGCTCGTAATTTTTGCTTTTCATAACATCATCAGCTTTTAGCTCCTTCAAAATGCAGTTCTTCAAGTAGAACTTTGCATCAATGAAGTGTGACTCAGCCTCGGTGAATGGCTCCTCATCAGCAACTATATTCCTCTCGACTTCACCCTCGTATTATTTCAAACATTGATGGTAGGTAGATGGAACTACTTTATTCTCATGTATCCAAGGCCTTCCAAGCAAGACGTTGTATGAAGTCTTTGCATCGATCACATGTAGCTATGCACTTAATTGCATATCTTTAATGGTGATTCCCATCCTGATTGCACCTATGGCTCTTTGTCCCCTTGGTTGAATCCTTGAATCATCACACGACTTTCCGAGAGTTCGTTCATGGGAATACCAAGTTCTTTCACAGTGCAAATTGGCAAGATGTTCATAGAGGATACTCCATCAACCAAAATTCAATTTACCCTTTCATTATGCATATAGCCAAACAGGTACAACGGATGGTTATGAAGTGTGTCACCTAGTAGAAAATCGTCATTTGTGAATGTAACCTTTTCCTCACACGTGTTAAATTCTTGAGGAATAGACTCGATGAGCTTTTTTGAAGATGCTGCCAACGGTAGGTCATCACTCTTTTCTTTCCTTTTATCAACATTGCAACAAGAGGCCTCAATACCATTATGGGAAATCTTCATGAGAAACTAACATGGCAAGAAATCCTTCAAAGTCACTGGATGTGTTACTTTTGAGGGTGGTGCACCTCCACTTTTACTTTCTTCAAATGCCTAACTGGATTCTGTTTGATTAGTCCTTTTCCCATCATTTTCCTTGTTGGTTGTTATATCGATTCTTTTTGTGGGATCATTTTATGGCTCCTACAATGAGTCACCAACGTAAAACCTTCATTATTATCAGGTTGATCGACTTCAACTTTGTTGTTCTTTAGTAATTCTTCATATTTACTTTCTTTAATACCACATAATTCATCCGGACTAAATGAGCCAAAGGTGATAGAGACTTGGTTTGCGCTTGATTTTTTATAATCAAACACGATCTTCTTTTCAAGAGCCAAGTCCATAACTTTGTCCTTGAAGACAAAGCACTTCTCTATAGGATGGCTCACAAGTCGATGGTATTTGCAGTAATTTGGGTCATTCGTTTTACCGGCTTCATTTGGCCGCTTCATTTTTGGAAGCTCAATGAGATTTAACTCGAAGAGTTCTTCAAAAATGGCTAGCATATAAGAATCCAGAAATGGGTACTCTTTCTCTTGCATTTATTTTAGAGTCAACTTTCCACTTGGCTTATCTTTAAAAGAAGTGGATTTCATACTCTGCTTCTTGCTTACCTTTGTCGTGAACTTCACTAGTGATGTGTTGACATTCATGGCTTCTTTACTTTCAGACTAGGGTACGAACTTGCCCCACTTCCTAACTTCTTTCTTGTCGTTTCCTTTACGAGGTTCATAGATGGGTAGCCTTTCATTTCTAGCGGAGGCCATGCTCAATTCCATGGCATGGGCACGAGTTGCTAGTTCTTCAAATGTGCTAGGCTTGATACCTTGCACAATGTAGCGCAATCCCCAATGCATGCCTTAGATGCACATCTCTATACCAGAAGCTCCACTAAGCATGTCTTTACAGTTGAGGCTTGCATTCCTCCAATAATTGATAAAGTCGATAATTGGTTCACCCTTCCATTGACAAGTATTTGTGAGTTCCACCATTCTCACAGTGCGCCTTGTGCTATAAAAGTGATTGAGGAACTCTTGCTCTAGTTGATCCTAGCTATCAATAGATCCCGTCTCGAGGTCTGTATACCAATCAAAAGCATTTCTTTTTAGCGAGTGGAAAAACTGCTTGATGAGGTAATCTCCATAAGTCCTATCGTTGTTGCATATCTTAATGAAGTACGCCACATGTTGCGTTGGATTGCCTTTACCATCAAACTGTTGAAACTTTGGAGGTTGATAGCCAACAAACATCTTTAACATATCGATTCTTGCAGTGTACGACTTTGCGTATGTAAGGGAGGACTTGACAACAACTTCATACTTATTCTTTATAGCTCCTTCAATGAACTCATTCAGTTGATCGATGGGGATCATCCCTTTAGATGAGACAGGGGTAGCCTTAGCGGATGCTACTCGTCTTGGGGGAGATTCCTACCCAATCTATTAGCTTATCGATTCTAGCATCTTGATTTTTCATGAACTTGGTCAAGGCAACGATTGCTTCCGTAAAGTTTGCCAACTGCTCCTCCATAGATGAGGTGTTTGTCACCATGGCTTGCATGATTGTCGTGGACGATGAAGAGTAGCATGTATTTTCACACTGATTGATCCTCGATTGTCTCACACTATATGGTGTAAGTGGGGAGGATCCATCACTTGAAGCATCATCATCTAGCTTCACAGCAGATTACTTGGATCCGGAGAGGTCAAGTAGAGCAAGAGTTTTCTTGATCTTTTCAGCAACATCGCTTCCTCCTTCGGGTGCGCTTGTGGAAGATCTTGCTACTTTCGAGGATAAAGATCCGAAAATAGGAGTTGATGCGGACAACACTTGGGGTGCTTCTTGTCCTAACGAGCATGCTTTGCTCCTCATAACTGGTCCGAAGCTTCAAAAGGTAACATCGAGGATGTTTTCCACATCAGCATAGAACCTGGAATTAGTAGCCTTGGTGGAAGTTGAACTGGAGTTGATTTTCTTTGAAGCCATTTCAATGTTCTTGACCTTTGGTGATTGAAAAGTTGAGATGAGAGGTAGAGATTGTCCCATTGGGCATGCCAGAATTTGTAGAGAATAAAATTGCGTTGAGAAAATAAAATCAAGACCGAAAAATATTGCAACAATCGTAGTACTTTATTTCAAATATTTGAGTGTTACAATCTCTATGATTCCTCTAATTCTTATTTTCAACAGTAAATAAATTCAAGGGCCTTTGAGCTTGATCTTGTATCTATATTTGTTGCTACGAACGATGATCTTGAATTTAACTAGCACAGACTTTGATTTGAAATCGTACTCTTTGAACCTTGATTTGTTCTTCATTCTTGTGCTTGGACTTGATTTCTCGAATTTTAACATGATTGCTTGAAGCTTGAAACTTGTGGAGGAATTTATAGTGTTTGATCCAGGAGCTCTTTCTTGCTTCTTGTTATAACTTCTGGTGTCTTTTCTAGGTTACGAAGACTCCCATTTATAGTTGTGGGAGGGAATAGTTATGATAAGAACAAACTCTTTCCGACCAATCAAATCAATGTGTGACAAGGCCGCATTTGATTGGCATGCCTTGTCGTTTTGACACGTAGAATGATCCTATTGGCTCTTCCGTTTGACTTAGCGTACGACGTCATTTGATGCGTGGCACCAAACTGGGCTTCTAGGAAGATGATATATTGGGCCTAATGATGTGGCCTCATTTGTAGCCCAATTAAATGGGCTAACCCAATTATATTGGACTTATATAATTAATCCAATTATAGCTCATAATATTTATTTGGACTAGTATATTTAAAATATAGTCCAAATTATTTATTGAATTTAAATTCAATAAATTTTACATGCCTACATAGTTATTTACTTAATTAATTTAAAGTCGGAACCAGAATTTGAAGTTTTTGGATTCACAATTAAATATTATAGATATTCAATGAATTTTTTTAATATATATACAAAGATTGAGCACAACTACTGGATTCCCGGGAATCCGCATATTAGCCTTTAGATCTGCCACTGATTAGGAGGAGCAACAAAACTAATAAATACGTATCAATACCAAGCTTGTTGGGTAATTAAATCCTTCGTGTGTCCAGTCCTTGAAAATGATCACTTATTGTAGACCGGAGGGAGTAACAAAATTTCAAAAATTTCTAGTCCTTGAAAAACCAAATGTGGGGCATCCTATAAATTTAGTAAATAAATATTAAAATTAAAGTGGAACCAGGTATGGTTTCTTCAGAGCAGTGAATTAGGGGTATTTATTGTTAGATCTGATTTTAATGATGAAAATAATATATTTGTTTTTTGTACAGGAACTCATGTATAGCATACAAGATTGAAGGAATCGATCAGCAAAGATCAAGGAACTCATGGATGGCATACAAGATTGAAGGAATTAATCAGAGGCAATTAAGGAAAGCAAATGTGATTAAAGGAATCGTTGATACTAACAAAATTAATTAAGGCTAAACTGAAGGAATCAAATCAATCAAGCGTATTGAAGATCTTGCAAGATAATCAATCAAGTATCTAAATCTGGAAGGACCAAGATTCAAGGATCGCACTAGGGAAATGATTAAACCCTCTCATTAGTTAGAGTGTTGTGGGATAACCATATTCTAGGAAAGAATCAATCTATTTCAAGGATCAAATCTTTTGGGTTGGCAAATCTCTCCATAATTCAAGCCTCTCTCAAAGTATTTAAACTTGTATCTGTACCTTAGCACATATACTTTGATCGAACCAAATATCCTCTTTTTGTTCTACTGCAAAACAAACGTTGTAGTTCTACTAGACCTGCTGTGTAACAAGTTAGATAAGAAAGAGAGAACAACACTGGTGAGGCATTGTATCAAAAAGAAACGAGTGATATAGGAACTAAGCTATCGGTGTAGATTACACTATTTACTGTGTACTCGAGAAACTCATTCACTGAAAGAGAACTCCCTTGCAACCCAATGGGACTGGACTAGGATTCACATTGAATCCGAAATAGTATAAAATTCCAATATCTTTAATTCCTGCATTTAATTTCTGCATCTTAAATTCTGCTTTTACTATTATCACGTTATTATCTCTAGTCGACTAATTAGAAAACTAGTCAACTGGTAGCGATTAACTTTAAAAATAAACAATTCACCCCTCTTGTTCTTTCAATTTGTATCAGAGAAAGGCTTATATTTTTCTTTTACTTAACAACTTGTGATAAAAGATCATGGCAAATCATGATATCACAGGAGCACTTTTCCAAGAAGGAAGTTCGCAAGTAAGGCCACCATACTTCAATGGACAATATTTCTCCCACTGTAAAATGCGTATGGAAATAGATGCCAAGGCGTATGATGTAAAAGTTTGGAGAGTTATCAAAAATGGGAACTATCCTCTGCCAGCTGGCGCTAAATCACTTGCTGATCTTGAAGATATAGACTCATATACAGATGAGCCAATGACGGTTGTACAAGTTAACAATATGGCGAGAAACTTGCTCTATAATGCTATAAGTGGTGAAGAATATGAGAAAATCTCAGGTTATGACACAACCAAAGAGATGTGGGACAAGCTTGAAGTTACATACAAAGGAACCAGCAAAGCAAAGGAAACATATATCAACATGTTGGTTCATGATTATGAACTCTTTCAAATAAAAGAAGGAGAATCTTTTAAAGAGATGTTTGCCAGATTCAGTAAAATTATTAGCGATCTGAAAGCTTTCGGAAACCATATTCAAGTGGTGATGAAGTTAGAAAGATTCTTAGAAGCCTACCAACTACTTTGCAGACCAAAGTAGTCACACTTGAATCTCAGGATCTGAATAAGTTATCTTATGATGAACTTCGAGGAGAACTCATAGCTTTTGAAAAGACATATATTAAGAAAACCAACCAAGAAGAAAAGAAGAAAAAAGTTGCATTGAAGGCCACAAGTGAAATAGCTGAAAATGATATCGATGATGATCTTGAAGCCCTTCAAGAAGAAATTGCTACGATGTCAAGAAACATGGATGGTTTAATGAGAAGATTCAGGAATACAAGGAGAGGAAGGATTCTACCTAGGCGATCCAGGCAATATAACGAACACGATAAGAATGATGGGAAATGCTATGAGCGTGGAAGATTCGGACACATTCAAGCTGAGTGTCCAGATCTGAAAAGAAAAATCTTCAGAGGTTTCAACAAGAACAAATCATTTGGAAGCTGGAGTGATGAAGATAGTTCAGAACACGAAGAAAAAGTAAATCTTTGCTTCATGACAATTCTGGAAAATTATGTGAACAAATCTTCAGGATGCTGGACAGATGGGGACACTTCAGACGATGAATGCAAAGATAACAATGAAAACTGTTTCATGGCATGAGGTGAAACAAGCGAGGTATGGTCTTATAACCGCGAAAGATGTAATGAATTGCAAGATATTCTTGATCTTACTTTGAAAGAGTCTAAAAAATGATGAATGAACTAACGAGACTCAATAAATAAGTAAAACACTGGAAGCTCAAACATGAAGTATGTGAAATCGAAAAAGAAGTACTTCAAGAAGAGTTTGAGGAATTGCAAATGCAACTCAATGGTATGCACAAATCCACAAGTCATAGTTCTATCAGGTCAAACTAGGCAACTTATAAGTCAACTAGAGAAGGACCAGCTAGAACAGAGTCCACTAGTACTAACACTAATGAAAGACCTAAAAATGGGTCTGGAGTTACGTGTCACTACTACAATAAAAGTGGACATAAATATTCTTTTTGTCGATTTCATAAAACAAATATTTCAAGATGGATTTGGAAACCCAATAACAATTCTGAGCCTAGTAGTATTAAGCAACCAGGACCCAAGCAAGTTTGGGCACCTAAAAGAAAGTAATCACTATGTTTTGCAGGAACACCACATGAGAAGTCGCAAAGGAAAATGGTACTTAGACAGTGCGTGTCACATGATATGGGATAAAAACCTGTTCAAGGAAGTTACAAAAATATATAGAGGAAGCGTTAAGTTTGGCGATGACTCAAAAGGAAAAATAATCAGTACCAGAACAATTCTCTTAAATAACAACTGCGATATTACTAAGGTTTATCTCGTTGATGTACTTAACTACAATCTTCTGAGTATAAGTCAGCTATGTGACTCAGGGTATGAGATAAATTTTAAGAAAACAGACTGCGCTATTGAAGATGAGACATGTAAAATAATCCTCCTATGTAAAAGGTATGGAAATGTTGACATTCTTAATGGTTTTAAAAATATAGATGGTCATATCTGTTTAACATCCATATCTGATGATCCTGGTTATGTCATAGGAAACTTGGTCATGCAAGCATGCATTTGATAGAAAAACTTTCTAAGCCTGAGTTAGTTATTGCTTTACCCAAACTGAATTTCTCTAAAAATCATATATGTGACGCTTGTCAAATTGGAAAACAAACTAGAAACTCTTTCAAAAACAAGGAGATTGTATCTACTTCTAAACCTTTGCAACTGCTTCACATGGATTTATTTGGGGCTACTAGAACTGCTAGTATAGGAGGAAAGCGATATGCTTTTGTTATTGTTGATGATTACTCACGTTTCACTTGGGTTATTTTCTTATCTCATAAAGATGAAGCGTTGAAATTTTTTGAGATCTTCTGTAAGAAGGTTGAAAGAGAAAATGAGTATCTGATTACAACAATCCAAAGTGATCATGGAGGAGAATTTGAAAGCAGAGCATTTGAAGACTTCTGTAATGATCAAGGATATACTCATAATTTCTCTGCACCAAGATCACCCCAACAGAATGGTGTCATTGAAAGGAAACAGAACCCTACAAGATATGGCAAGAACTATGTTACTAGATCATTCTGTGCCAAGTCATTTAGCGCAGAAGGAGTAAGTACAACATGTCATATTCTCAACCGATATCTCATAAGGCCCATTCTAAAGAAAACACCTTATGAACTGTGGAAAGGTAAACATCCTAATA
Source organism: Nicotiana attenuata (assembly GCF_001879085.1). Lineage (NCBI taxonomy): Eukaryota > Viridiplantae > Streptophyta > Magnoliopsida > Solanales > Solanaceae > Nicotiana > Nicotiana attenuata. Next base: position 202,948 of record NW_017671288.1, on the reverse strand, counting down.
TCAGTTATTTTCATCCCTTTGTAAGTAAGTTTTATTCACAATAACGGCAAGGACAATCTTGGAAAATTTGATCCAAGAAGTGATGAAGGTATTTTCCTGGGCTATTCATTAAATAGTAGATCCTTTAGAGTCTATAATAAACGCACATTATGTGTGGAAGAATTTGTACATGTTATATTTGATAAAAATAACTCCTCGACCGAGAAAGGAATTATTGCAGGTGATGAAAATCAAGCTCAAAAAATTCAGGAGACAAGCAAATATCAAAAGTCGACTGATGAATCTGATGTTGTGATAGAGTCAACTAGTGAAACCAACAACAATCCACCAGAACCTCCGAAGGAGTCAACTACTCATACAGTTCATCCAAATGAATGGAGAAGTGAACCTGAATATCCTCAAAAAATCATCATAGGGGATCCAAGCGAAGGAATGAAAACCAGGGGAGATCTAAAAAAGAACGCAAACATTTCACTAATTTCTCAGATTGAGCCAAATAAGATAGAGGAAGCTCTAAAAGACTCAAGTTGAATGCAAGCGATGTAGGAAAAGTTAGATTAATTTGAAAAAAATCAAGTATCGAAATTGATACCCAAACCCGAAAACGTTCTTGTAATTAGAACAAAGTGGGTTTTTAGAAATAAATTGAACGAGGATGGAAAAGTTGTAAGAAACAAAGCCAGATTAGTTGCTCAAGGATATTCCCAATAGGAAGGAGTCGACTATGACGAAACATTTGCCCCCGTAGCTCGACTGGAGTCTATAGGAATCCTCCTTATGGCATATGCATTTTTAAGGGATTCAGGCTATTTCAGATGGATGTTAAAGGTTCCTTCTTGAATGGTTTCATTGAAGAGGAAGCATACGTGAAACAACCTCCTAGGTTTGTAGATTTAAAGTTTCCCTATCATGTATATAAGCTAACCAAAGCGTTGTATGGACTGAAGCAAGCTCCATGAGCATAGTATGAAAGACTCAGTTCATTTCTTATTGATCATGGTTTTAAAAGAGGTAATTTAGGCACTACTCTATTTATTAAAAGATCATCAGAATGTAATCTCATTATTCTGATTTATGTTGATGATATTATATTTGGTAGTGCTAATCCTCTTATGTGTAAGGAATTTTCATATCTTATGCAAAGTGAGTTCGCAATGAGCATGACGGGAGAGCTAACGTTCTTCCTTGGACTTCAAATCCAACAATCTGAAGAAGGAATGTTCATATGTCAGACCAAATATACAAAGGTGTTGATCCAAAAATTCGGCATGGGCAATGCTAAAGCTATTGGCACACCAATGAGTCCTTCAACGAGCCTCAACAAAGATGAACAAGGAATCCTTATTGATGAAACTAAGTATCATGGAATGATTTGCTCACTTCTTTATCTAATTGCTAGTCGACCGGATATTATGTTTTGTGTCTGTAAATGTGCCAGGTTTCAGTCAGCTCCTAAGGAATCACATCTGACTGCAGTAAAACGAATTATTTGATATCTTATTAGAACTGTCTCTCATGGACTATGGTATCCTCGCTCTAACACGTTTCAATTAGAAGGTATCTTAGATGCTGATCTCGTAGGTGATAAGGAAGACAAAAAAGCACAAGTGAAACATGTCAATTACTTGGTAAAGCATTGATTTTCTGGAACAGTAAAAAACAAGAATCAATTTCACTATCTACTACTGAAGCTGAATACATCGCTATTGGACAATGCTATGCACAATTATTATGGATGTCTCATCAACTTGGTGACTATGAACTTTTGTTTAAACCTATACCAATTTTCTGTGATAATTCTAGTGTTGTATGTCTCTCTAAAAATTCAGTACATCATTCTAGGGGAAAGCATATGGACATAAAGCATCATTTTATCAGAGATCATGTTCTTAAGGGAAATATAGGAATATCTTTTGTTGGAACAACTGATCAATTAGCAGATATTTTACCAAGCCTTTATTAGAAGAAAGATTTTGTTCACTAAGAGAATTACTTGGCATTATTTGCATTAATAGTTATATTAGGACCTATGTGCCACTATTTTATTTTGTATGCCAAATATTCTATATCTTTTCTTAATCATTAATTACGACTCTGATTTCCCTCCTTTTCCCTCTATTTTCACATCAGTCGTAGAGTTCAAAGAAGGAAAGCTAGTCATCTCGTCTGATCAACTGATGCCTTTTCCTTTTCTATACTCAACCGTCAGAAACCCTCATTTTAATGATGAACCTTCTTTTCAATCTCCATCGTCTCTATCACCTACAAACCCCCTTCTCATCCCCCTCGACAGGTAGACCTAGGGTCCGATCATTCTAAGGGGTTTGCCTATTCTCAGGTGGACTTCTATGATCATTCTTAACCCTTAGGAGAAAAAGCCTTGGGAAAAAGACCTATGGAATAACACCCTGTTTCCTTCACTCCAAATAAATCAAAAATAGATATTTCTAGTTCTCTAGAGTCGGAACTAAATTTCTGGGATTCTCCAAATAGGGACTTTTTTATCGCCCTAAAAGACAAGCCTATTACTCATGGGAGGGTAGTCGACCTTGATGCCATAGAAGCCCTAAATTGTAAGGTAAAAGATCTCTTCGTTCATCAAGGGTGATCAAAGTTCTTTTCTGTTCCTCCGCCTAAAGTCTATGAACCCCTAGTGAGAATAATTTATGCTAATCTTCGCTCTAGTAAGTCTGATATGTTGGAGTCCTTAGTGTTAGAAAAGCATATTGTTCTTGATCGTGCCATGTTTGATTCAAATTTTCAGTGTAAGTGTTCTTGTTTTCCCATGCTTTTTAGAAATTCCTGGCCGGATGATTTTGAAATTGCCTTTGATCAAGCTAAAAGGTGTATTACTGAGTGTCCATCTGAATCTCTCCCAAACCAGTTAGGCCATATGTCACGATCCAAATCGATGGGCTGCAACGGGTACCCGAGTCCTACCTGTCGAACACCCCTAAGCATGCCCCTATGATATAAACCCGAATAACATCTGCTGAATTACGAGAATAACATACATGAAGGAAACCTGCCCAAAAGGCATATGTACATATACGTGCAGTATACGTAGGGCGAGCCGACGATGCTGCTATAGATAACTATATACCTCAAAACTGGAAGTCGGCAAGGCCACATACTATCCAACTGGACATACTATCTATAGACCTCTAATAGAAATACAACTGTACAAAGACGGGACTGAGACACGTCATACCCATGTATGTATATATGTATATTGTACCAAAATCAAAAGCATCTCGGATCAAGTGGAGCACGCCAACTCTCGCTGATTAAGGATCCTAAGAAGGGGGATCGTCAACGTGCCTACCTGCACCTGCGGGCATGAACGCAGGCCCCGGGAAATAGGGCGTCAGTACGAATAATGTATTGAGTATGTAAGACATGAAAATCAGCACGTAAAAGACACAGATGAAACATGGAATGAAGAAATCCATCTGTAAATCTGAATAACTTTGTAAATTCTGAAACATTTATACTGTCATGCATGCATATAAATGTCGTGTCATGCATAGGTATAGGTGTACATAACATCATCAAGCCTCTGAGGGCATCCCATCATATCATCTCGGCCACTGTGGGCAATATCATCAACATATACCAACTGATCAAGTGGTGGTGCGTATATAACGCCGTAACCTTTTTCCATATCCCATATACATATATTTACATATATATGCGTATATAACGATATCTGGTCATGGGTCAGTATAAATGAATGCAATGCGTGAAATGCATAAGAAATATGTGAATAAGATTTTCTCAGAATGCCATAAAAAATCAATACCTTTCGGATAAACTTTATCCAATACGTATTTTTTTGAGACCCATGAACAGAAGATATGATAATAATTCACATGGGGAATCAAAAATATAGACACCCCTAATATTTCTATGAATTGAGTCATTTATGAAAGTTGCGTATTTTGCTTGTTTCATTTGTATTATTTGGATCATGCCAAAAGAAAGAGGGGATAACCTTAACATACCTGGAGTAGGGAAAACTTCGTATAATACTCTTGGAGAAGATTGCACATATTCCTTTAGAACCGCAAAATTTTACGTTGCTATGATTCTAACAAATTCTCGTTGGAATTGTGTTGTTGCAATTTAAAATCGCAAAATTTGGATTGAATTTTTTGCTTCTGTTCTTCAAGTATCCGAACCACGAAAGGATATGTTCCTTGATTTTTTTGGATGTTAGGCATTTTGATTCCTTTGTCTAAATGAAATGAAATGAAATCAGATTGTAACAAGTCTCTTGCCTATTAAATTCTAATTGTTCCTAGTTAGCCACCAAGGCATAGAATGAATAAGAGTCATTCTTAGTCTTGTGGCTTTGTGCCACATTTTTTTGGGGGGGGGGGGGGAATTAATCTTTATCTTATTTTTTAATAATTAACCAGATAATGTCCCATTATCCGGTAATTAAGTAATTACCTGTATAATTAAGAATTATCTCAAATTACCTAAAAATACTATTCATTCATTTTTTAATATACATTATACATCCGTGGTCATGTGGTACCTTGCATGGTACTAGGTCATAATTATCGAGAATTATCGCTCGACCCGTATTTTATCCCAAATTGGCCACTTTCAACGAAACTCGTTTTCTTTAATTCGTATACCCTTTATCCTTTATGACACTTACTTATCGCTTGTTATAAATAGCATAAATACGTTAACTTCAAGATAGTCACATCCTCGAGTCTACATCAATTAATTGAAGACGAAACTTTTAACGTACGAAAACGCGAGATGTAATATACTTCCCCCTTAGAAACGTTCGTCCTTGAATGTTCAACTCCCCGGGATCTATATAACTTTGGCAGGGTCTCCTTTGTGACAATGCTACTACCCACTCTTCCTGTAGAAACTCAATAATTTAATGCCTCATAGGACCAACATCAACACTAATGGCAATGGCCTCATACGACCAATGACAATAACTAACACAAGAATCCATACACGTACCTTAAGGTTGTGATGTCTTAGTCGGACCCTTCTCGGGAAGAGGAAATAAGTGATGATATCTAGACTTCATGTCTTCCTCGGCCTCCCAAGTTATTTCTTCCATATTGTTGTTTCTCCAAAGTACTTTCACCGAAGCTACGTCTTTAGTTCTTAATCTCTGAACCTGTCTGTCTAATATAGCAATGGGAGTTTTTTCATATGGTAGCTACTCTGTGACCTGAACGTCGTCGTCAACTGACATGATTCTGAAAGGGTCTCTGATACATTTACGGAGCATAGACACATGAAAGACTGGATATACATATTCTAAGTCCGAAGGGAAGTCTTGCTCATATGCTACCTGGCCTACTTTGCGTATGACCCTATATGGTCCAATGTACCGAGGGTTAAGTTTTTCTTTCTTACCGAACCTCATAATACCTTTTATCGGTGATACTTTTAGGAATACCCAGTCGTCAACCTGAAACTCCAAGTCTCGCCATCGATTATCCGCATAAGACTTCTAACAGCTTTGAGCTGGTAATAGCCTTTCCTGTATAAGCTTAATTTTCTCGATTACCTGTTGTACCAATTCTGGTCCTACTAACGTAGTTTTCGCAACATCGAACCACCTACACTTTTGTCCATAATGAGCTTCATATGGAGCCATATGAATATTGAATGGTAGCTATTATTATATGCAAACTCAATAAGCGGCAGATGATCATCCCATATACCTTTGAAGTCTATCGCACAAGCTTGTAACATATCCTCAAGTGTCTGAATAGTACGCTCATCCTGTCCGTCTATCTGGGGATGAAATGATGTACTAAGACTTACCTTTTTGGAAGGACCTCCAGAAGTTAGCTGTAAATTGTGCTCCTCTATCCGAGATAATAGATATAGGGACACCATGCGGTCATCTATCTCTTTAATATAAAGCCTTGCATAATCCTCTGCGGAATATGTAGTCCTAACGGGCACAAAATGGGCTGACTTTGTAAGCCTATCAACTATTACCCATTTAGAATCGAACTTACGCTTGGTACGAGGTAGGCCTACAATGACATCCGTATTGATTACTTCCCATTTCCAAGTCGGAATCTCCATAGCCTTCAATAATTCACCGGGTTTTTGATGCTCAATCTTAACCTACTGATAGTTAGGACACTGAGCAACAAACTCCGCAATATCCTTTTTCATTCCGTCCCACCAATATACTTCCCTGATATGATGATACATCTTTGTTGCTCCTGGATAGATAGAATAACGAGAATAGTGAGTTTCTCCCATAACCTGCCAACGTAGCCCTGCAACACTAGTGACACATAATCGTCCTCGATATCTGAGGACCCCATCTTCTGTAATTTCAAGAGGTGTCTTCTCATTCTGAGGGGTGGTATCGCTATAATGAACTAACATAGGATCCTCATAATGGCTTTCCTTTACTTTACTTACTAAAGAGGATGTTGCCGTATCCTGAATAATAATTCCAATATCACCTGAGTCTAGTAACCGAACTCCATGACTAGCTAGCTTAGGAATCTCATGGGCTATTCCCTTTTGTTCTGGTTGTAAATATGACAGGTTACCCATAGATCTACGGCTGAGGGCGTCGGCTACTTCGTTCACCTTCCCCATATAAAATATCATCGTCATAGTCTTTAAGTAGCTCCAACCATCTCCTTTGACGTAAATTCAATTCCTTTTGCTTGGAGATATACTGGAGGCTGTTTATGATCCATATAAATATCAACATGAATGCCATACAAGTAGTGCCTCCACATCATTAGTGCATGAATAACTGCGGCTAACTCTAAATCGTGGGTCGGGTAATTTTTCTCGTGCTTTCTTATTTTTCTAGAAGCATAAGCTACAACCTTACCATGATGCATCAACACACAACCCAATCCAACGCCTGAAGCGTCATAATAGATAACCTAATCATCGGTCCCTTCTTGGAGCATTAGAACCGGTGCTGAAGTTAATCTGTCCTTCAATGCTTGGAAACTCCGTTCGAAAGTATCGGTCCATTGAAACTTAGTTCCCTTCTGAGTCAACTTACATGAGTATTCCAATCTTTTACAATTCATGAAATTCCGCTCTTCGAAGGCCCAAACTTCATCCTTTATTTATCGTAATTACGCCCTTATTCCACTACCAGGGCAGCATTTCATCTATTCCAAATGTTACTAGTATTAGACTCCTTTGAGTTCATTCAGGCTATACTGATCCTTCTATGACTTAGAGAAACCATCAGCTCTCTTATGAGCTTAACCTCAAAGACTATTCCATTCTCGTCACCTTTTCACTCATCTTTTCTTATCCTTCCTCGTGTCTTCCTAAAACCTTGTCGCTCTATCATACTTTAGCTTGCGACCTACACATATCTATTTATACTTATTCGCAACCTTCCTTTAACTTACTTGCACCATATATTTCCTTATGTTATTCTGGAAAGTCAAGCGAGACACCACATCCTACTTTGGTCAAAGATGCTAAAAGATAAAAAAATTTCGTTACAGGTTTCCTGTAATAACCTGCCAAACGGAGAAACACCGAACCTTCGTCGATGTCCGAGGTCTAGGTCAAGTATTTAATGCCTCAATATTTTGTGTATCCACCCGGATTCTTTCACCCGAAATGATATGCCCAAGGAAAGCTACAGAGTTCAACCAGAATTCACATTTAGAGAATTTTGTATACAACTTCTCCTTTTGTAGAACTCTGAGCACAGTACGCAAATGATTTGCATGCTCCGTCTCTAAACGAGAATACACCAATATATCATCGATAAAGGGCCTAAACACACGGTTCATCAAATCCATGAATACTGCTGGACATTGGTCAAACCAAACGACATAACACGAAATTCAAAGTTCTCATATCTGGTCCTGAATGCTATCTTCGGGATATCTTTCTCCTTAACTCTTACCCAATGGTATCCGGACCTCAAGTCTATCTTTGAAAAATACTTGGAACCATCAACTTATCAAATAAATTATCAATCATCGGGAGCAGTCACTTATTCTTGATCGTCACCGTATTCTACTGTCCATAATCAATACACATTCGTAAGGAACCATCTTTCCTCCTTATAAATAACACAGGCGCTCCCCACGGTGACGTACTAGGTTTGATAAAGCCTTTTTCAAGTATGTCCTTTAGTTGTTCCTTCAACTCTTTCAGCTTTGCGGGGGCCATTCTATAGGGAAAAATAGATATTGGTTGAGTAGCAGGTAGTAGGTTAGTAGCAAACTTAATTTCTTTCTTTGGCGGAAGACCTGGAAGCTTACCGAAAAGAAAAAAAAACTTCGGGAAATTCATTAACCACAGGGAAGGAGTGAATGGTTGGTAACTCTACTTCCATATCCCAAACCTGAACTCAGTGATAAATATAGTCTTTTCTGATCATCTTCATTGCCTTGAGATAGGAGATAAATTACTTCTTGGCGATGCCGTATTATCTTTCTATTCTAAAATAGGCTCTCTTAAGAACTGAAATCAAACCATCTTTGATCTACACTTGATGTTAGCATAACAAAAGGCCAACCAATCCACACCCATTATAATATCAAGTTCTACCCAATCGAACACCACGTACCTTATCCTTATTTGTTATCAAACTTATCACGGGCCATTATGGGCACCTCTATATGTATACATAACAATATTAGGACTCAACACGCAATACTCATCCAAAAAAAGAGGTTTATATGGATACATAAGGGCCGACAAGGCCGTAGACATGTCATACCCAAAACTATATACAGGATACTGTCTGCTGAACCTTTAAAAAAAACATAACCATAATATATACAAGTCAGGACGGGGCTCCCTACGTCCTCATAAAACAACCTAACACATTCAGAATCCTGACTTGGTAGTACTCCAAGAAGAGGTGGAATTCACTAACCAAAAGCTGACATCTGGAGGAAGTCTACAGTAGAGGGTCCTTGCCTCTTCCTATATGAGGACCTCGATCAGACACACTTCGAAGCGAAACCTTCATATCCTTATCAGTTACCTTCCTCCTCTTGGCCATCCCATAACATACACAAATGAACCTTGATTGATGGATGCCCAAGACTGTGGACTATCTGGAACCTCAGAAGAGCTGGTGTCCGCAAATACCCTTGCATAGTTTTGAGCCTGAGGGGAACTCGGTTGTGCCAATCCATGGACTACTCCCCTCATACCCTGAAAATGGGTTGTGATAATGAATCTAAGGGCCTTGGTGAGGTCGGAATTCCTCTCACCCCATCTGCTGCCAGAGTGGTTGAAACAGCTCAAACGGATAACTCATATGGATCCTTGGATGGATCCTCCACAATAGAACCCATGATCTCTGATGGGTCTCACTTCATATTGTAACTTATATCTTTTTCTAACACTTACATAGCCTTCTGACCCGTGCTAGAGACTGTAGTCTTCATAGGCATCGCTGAAAACGTAACATATCGTTAGGAACATGAATTCTTATATCACACGATCTAAGATGAAAAGAGAGGATAACATCCTATATGTCGTGTAGCCTCCTATCTATAAGTGTGGTTCACAACGCACCCATAAACAAGACACTACTGAATACAGTCAGTAGACAATCCTAGTACAGAACTACTCTGATACCACTTTTTTTACGACCCAAATCGATGGGCTATGACGGGTGCCCGAGTCCTACCTGTCGAATAACCTGAATAACATCTGCTGAATTGCGAGAATAACATACATGAAGGAAACCTGCCCAAAAGGCATATGTACATATACGTGCAAAATATGTAGGGCGAGTCGACAAGGCTGCTATAGACAACTATATACCTCAAAACTGGAAGCCGGTAAGGCCACATGCTATCCAACTAAATATACTGTCTACATACCTCTAATAGAAATACAACTGTACAAAGACGGGACTGATCCACGTCATACCCATGTACATATATAAGCATATCGTACCAAAATCAAAAGTAGCTCCAGATCAAGTGGAGCACGCCAACTCTTACTGATAAATGATCCTAAGAAGGGGGACCGTCAGCTTGCCTACCTGCACCTGCGGGAATGAACGTAGGCCTCGGGAAATAGGGCGTCAATACGAATAATGTACTGAGTATGTAATGCATGAAAATCAGTACGTAAAAGACATAGATGAAACATGGAATGAAGAAATCCATTTGTAAATCTGAATAACTTTTTAAATTCTGAAACATTTATACTGTCATGCACGTGCATATAAATGTCGTGTCATGCATAGGTATAGGTGTACATAACATCATCAAGCCTCTGAAGGTATCCCATCATATCATCTCGGCCACTGCGGGCAATATCATCAACATATACCAACTGATCAGGTGGTGGTGCGTATATAACGCGTAACCTTTTCCATATCCCACATACATACATTTACATATATACTCATATATAACGCCATCTGGTCAGTATAAATGAATGCAATGCGTGAAATGCATAAGAAATATGTGAATAAGATTTTCTCAGAATGCCATAAAAAATCAATATACTTTTCGGATAAACTTTATCAAATACGTATTTTTTTGAGACCCATGAACAGAAGAAATAATAATAATTCACACGGGGAATCAAGAATATAGACACCCCTAATATTTCTATGAATAGAGTCATTTATGAAAGTTGCGTATTTTGCTCGTTTCATTTGTATTATTTGGATCATGCCAAAAGAAAGAGGGGATAGCCTTAACATACCTGGAGTAGGAAAAATTCCGTATAATATTCTTGGAGAAGATTGCACGTACTCCTTTAGAACCGCAAAATTTTACATTGCTACGATTCTAAGAAATTCTCGTTAGAATTGTGTTGTTGCAATTTAACATCGCAAAATTTGGATTGAATTTTTTGCTTCTGTTCTTCAAGTATTCGAACCAGGAAAGGATATGTTCCTTGATTTTTTTGGATTTTGGGCATTTTGGTTCCTTTGTCTAAATGAAATGAAAATGAAATCAGATTGCAACAAGTATTTTACCTATTAAAATTCTAATTGTTGCTAGTTAGCCACCTAGGCATGGAATGACTAATAGTCATTCTTAGTCTTGTGGCTTTGTGCCACGTTTTGGGGGGAGGGGGGATAGAATTAATCTTTTTCTTATTTTTTAATAATTAATTAGGTAATGTCTCGTTATCCGGTAATTAACCAATTACCAGTATAATTAAGAATTATCTCAAATTACCTAAAAATACTATTCATTCATTTTTTAATATACATTATACATTATACTACCGTGGTCATATGGTACCTTTCATGGTAATAGTTCTTAATTATCGGGTATTATCGCTTGACCCGTATTTTATCCCAAATTGCCACTTTCAACGAAACTCGTTTTCTTTAATTCATGTACCCTTTATCCTTTATGAAAATTACTTATCACTTGTTATAAATAGAGTAAATACGTTAACCTCATGATAATCTTATGCCCGAGTCTACTCCAATTAACTGAAGACAAAACTTTTATCGTACGAAAACGTGATGTAACACCCTAGTGATGTTAGTTTCGAAACTAGTGTTCTGGCCCACATTGTTGCAACCACTGTGCTTCCTCGTACTGGATCTTTCTCCACCTTCTCTCTAAGAGATACCTTTCTGGTCTATTTCCTTGTGACCAAACTCAAAATCAAGCTGTCCTCCTGGGTCGTCAATTTTCTGATTGAGAGTGCAGAAGATCCCACTAGTCTACCCTATGGTATAGCTATCACTCATATTCTGGAAGCTCACAATATTTCCATATCCGCATATCCTTTTACATCTGTTTCAAAATCTTAAAACTCTCGAGCTTTTGCAAGTATGGGTATGTGTGTGTGAAGGGCTCATGGGTGAAGAAACAAGAAGGAGACGTCAAGATGCTCAAACAGACTCCAAACCCAAACCTTCTTCTTCCCATCCTAGCCATAGTGATCCTGAACTTGCTGAAAAACTTAGTGCCATTGACAATCAGCTCTCTGCAATCAAAGATCTTCTTATTGCCACTCAGTCCACTGTTGGTACCATTCGTGCTATCTCTAAAGAAACAAGGTCTGATGTCTCCAAGATAAGAGTTGCGGTTCTCAGAGTAAGGGAAAACGCTGTCAAGGAATTCAAGGAGGTTCATGACAGGCTTGATGGAATGAGTGTTTCAGCCAATGCTAGCTTTGATCGATTGAAGGAGGCGATCTGGAATACTCTTACCTATTTTCTGTGTCGCTAATGTGGAAGTTTAAGACAATTTTTTTTTTGCTGTGTTGTTTTTGGACTGAAAAATGAGTCGGTGGACATTTTTTTCTTTTGTTTTGCTATAACTCTGCTAGTACATTGTCACGACCCGGAGTTCCCACTCTCGGGAGTCGTGATGGCGCCTACTAGTGAAAGCTAGGCAAGCCAGCCATTTGAGTTATTTACCTTTTCCCAATTTTAATCCTTTAACAATTACGAGCCAACATTAAATAAACAACGGAAATTAAAGTAGAAGACTAAACAGTGATATGTTAATAAAGATCCAATATCAATTCATATATAAACTACCCAAGATTGGTGCCACAACTTCACAGACGGTCTAGGAATACTACAAACAAGGTCTGAAAAATAGATACAAACTGTTTCTGAAATACGTAAATGAAACAGGACGAAAGGATAGACGGAGATGCCAGGGCCTGCGGACGCCTTCATGACTACCTTGGATCTCAGTATAGACTGAAGGCAGCCACCTAAAGCTAAGGTCTGTAAGCTCCAGTATCAGGATCTGCACAAAGAGTGCAGAGTGTAGTATCAGCACAACCGACCCCATGTGCTGGTATGTACCTAGCCTAACCTCGGGAAGGTACTGACGAGGCAAGGACCAGACTACAAAATAAACCCGTGCAGTTAAATCATATACAACATAAAGATAGTAGCATGTATGTACTATTAAGGATGGGAGGGGGAAACGTGCTGCGGGGAAACATCAAATGATAACAGAAGGACAACAGGTAATATGAGGAACACCATAACTCAATTATCAACAAAATTCAGAAATCAAACAAGTGCACGACATCACCCTTCGTGCTTTTACTCTCGTCCTCACCATAAGAATCAATATAAACTGCACGGCATCACCCTTCGTGCTTTTACTCTCATCCTCACCATAAAATCAATATATTCTGAACGGAATGGTCTATCGTGCGGCACGACATCACCCTTCGTGCTTTACACTCTTCCTCACATTACACGGCATCACCCTTCGTGCTTTAACACTCTCTCACCAAAACGATACACGGCATTACCCTTCGTGCTTTAACACTCTTCCTCACTCAAACAACCATCACAAGCAATAGGAAAAGGAAATAGATAAAATTACAATAAAATCCCGGCAAGGGAACAATATCAAATGTATCAACATCCCGACAATGGAGATAACATTAAGAGAAACACCATCCCAGCATGGGAGACGAAATAATAATTCTCTTCTCTTTTTCACTTTTACTTCACAACTCACTTCACAACTTGAGCCAATGCTCTATAAGGTTCAATTGCCAATTATACTTTCACATTTCATTATACAACTTGAGCCAACGCTCCTCAATGTTCAAATATCGCTATTACTTCCACAAACTTTGCCCAACAATAGAAATTATCACAAAAAAGCTTGAACAACACAAAAAGAGTCATAAAAGTCATAATATAAGACTCACGTGCATCCTTGACACCAACGTATAGATACTCGTCACCATGACTATACGTCGTACTCAACAAATAACACATAGTAAATAGGACACAACTCCTAATCCCTCAAGCTAATGTTAGACCAAACACTTACCTCGATGTCACGATCACAATTCAAGCCTCAACTACCGTATTACCTCTTGATTTCACCACCAACTCGCTAGTATCTAGCCATAAGTTATTTAACTATATCAATAAATTCTAATTGAATCAATTCTAATGCATGAAAATAAGTTTTCTAAAGTTTTCCCCAAAAAGTCAAAACTTGACCCCGGGCCCGTTTGGTCCAAACCCGAAATTCGGACCAAAACCCGACTACCCATTAACCCCCGAGCCCGAATATATACTTAGTTTTGGAATCCGACCTCAATTTGAGGTCTAAATCCCCAAATTCCAATATCCTTAGGTTTTACCCAAAATTCCTAATTCCACCATGAAAACCCTAGATTCTAGGATGAAATCTTGTAAAAAGAAATTAAGGGGTAAACAAAATGAGTTAGAAATCACTTACTAATGTTTTGGAGAAAAAAGAGTGTTTAGAAAATCGCCTCTCATGTTTCTAGGGTTTTGAAAAACGAAAAATAACTTAAAGTCCCGTTTAAATATACCCCTCTCAGACCCTATTCGCGGACTGCACAAGAAGGACTGTGGCAGCAGAGCCCCACCGCAGACCGCACGAAATCGAGCGCGGCCGCACAGGGAAGCCTTGCCCCACTGCGGACCGCATAATTCCCTACGCGGTCGCGAAGTCCCCATCGCGGCCGCAAGAAACCATAGCGGACCGCACAGTTGGGTTCAGAGACCTGCAACTTTCTTTGAACCTGCAACAACTATGTTCCAAGTCTAAAACAACCCGGAACCAATCCGAAACTCACCCGAACCCTCGGGACTCTAAACCAAATATGCATACTAACTCAAAACATCATATGGAACGACTCGTGCGATCACATCATCAAAATAACATGTAAAACCATGAATTAAACCTCATAACTCATCGTTTTCATCAAGAATACTTAACGTTCATAACTCTTCAACCGGAAGTCCAACTCACGTCAAATAAACTCCATTGTTCACCAAATTTCACAATTATCATTTAAATACTATAACAAGTTTGTACCGCGCTCCGGAACCAAAATACGGGCCGATACCAATGGTATCAAACAATAATTCTTTTCTTCATTTCTTAGATAATTCAGCAAAACAATTTCTTTCAAAAATTGATTTCTAAGGCTTGGCACCTCGGAATTCATTTCTGGGCATACGCCCAAGTCCATATTTTACTGTGGACCTCCCGAGATCGTTGGAACACGGATCCGGGTCCGTTTGCTCAAAATGTTGACCAAAGTCAACCGTAATAATATTTTAACTCTAGAAATTTCTATTTCTCATATTTTCACACAAAAAGGCTTTCCAGATATAGGTCCGAACCACACACGCAAGTCAAGGTAAGGTATAAAGGTGGTTCTACAGCCTCAGAACACAGGATTTGACCTTTCGGGTCATCACATCCTCCACCTCTAAAACAATTGTTCGTCCTCGAACAGACATAAGAAGGAAGTACCTGAGTCGGGGAAAAGATAGGGATAACGGCTTCACATATCGGACTCAGACTCCAAGGTCGATGCCTCACCAGGCTGACCTCTCTACTGAACACGAATAGAAGGAAAACTCTTCGATCTCAACTAACGAACCTGCCGGTCTAGAATAGCTACCGGCTCCTCCTCATATGAAAAGTCCTTGTCCAACTGGACAGTGCTGAAGTCCAACACGTTGGATGGATCGTCGTGATACTTCCGAAGCATGGACATATGAAACACTGGATGCACGACTGATAAACTCAGCGGCAATGAAAGTTTGTAAGCCACCTCTCCCACTCGATCAAGAATCTCAAATGGGCCAATGAACCTAGGTCTAAGCTTTTCCTTCTTTCCAAATCTCATCACACCCTTCATAGGCGACACTTGGAGCAATACCCGCTCACCGACCATGAATGCCAAATCATGAACCTTACAGTGAGCATATCTCTTTTGCCTGGACAGAGCAGTACGAAGCCTATCCTGAATGATCTTGACCTTGTCCAAGGCATCCTGTACTAGATCTGTACCCAACAACCGAGCCTCTCCCCACTCAAACCATCCAACTGGCGACCGACACCGCCTACCATATAAAGCCTTATAAGGAGCCATCTGAATACTCGACTAGTAGCTGTTGTTGTAGGCAAACTCCACTAAAGGCAAAAACTGATCCTACGAGCCTCCAAAGTCAATGACACAAGATCAGAGCATACCCTCCAGAATCTGAATAGTGCGCTCGGACTGCCTGTCCGTCTGTGGATGAAATGCTGTGCTCAACTCAACCCGCGTGCCTAACTCACGCGAAACTGCTCTCTAAAAATGCAAGGTAAACTGCGTACCTCGATCAGAAATGATAGACACAGGTATACCATGAAGACGAACAATCTCCCAGATATAGATCTCAGCTAACCTCTCAGAAGAATAGGAGACTGCCACAGGAATGAAGTGTGCTGACTTGGTCAGCGTATCAACAATAACCCACATTGCATCGAACTTCCTTTGAGTCTGTGGGAGTCCAACGACGAAGTCCATAGTGATACACTCCCACTTCTACTCAGGAATCTCAATCTAATAGACCACCAGGTCTCTGATGCTCCTACTTAACCTGCTGACAATTCAAATATTGTGCCACATATGCAACAACGTCCTTCTTCATTCTTCTCCACCAATAATGCTACCGCAAATCCTGATACATCTTAGATGCGACTGGATGAATAGAGTACCGAGAAATACGGGCCTCCTCTAAAATCAACTCTCGGAGCCTATCCACATTAGGCATACAAACTCGACCCTACAGCCTCAAAACTCCATCATCTCCTAATATAACCTGCTTGGCACCTCCGTGCTGCACCGTGTCTCTAAGGACACACAAATGGGGATCATCATACTGCCGATCTCGGATATGCTCCAATAAGGAAGAACGGGCGACTGTTCAAGCTAATACACGACTGGGCTCAGAAACATCCAACCTCACGAACTGATTGGCCAAAGCCTGAAAATCCAAAGCAAGCGGTCTCTCATCGACCGGAATATAAGCAAGACTGCCCATACTGGCTGACTTCCTACTAAAAGCATCAGCCACCATATTGGCCTTTCCCAGGTGATATAAGATGGTGATATCATAGTCCTTTAGTAGCTCCAACCACCTTCTCTGCCTCAAATTTAGCTCCTTCTGCTTGAACAAATAATGCAGACTCCTGTGATCCGTGAACACCTCTCATGAAACGCCATACGGATAATGCCTCCAAATCTTCAACGCGTAAACAATGGCTGCTAACTCCAAATCATGAACCGGGCAGTTTTCTCATGAATCTTCAGCTGACACAATGCATAAGCAATAACCTTTCCATCCTGAATCAACACCACACCAAGTCCAATACAAGATGCATCACATTAAACTGTATAAGGCCCTTAACCTATGGGCAAAACCAACACCGACGCCGTAGTCAAAGCTGTCTTGAGCTTCTGAAAGTTCGCCTTACACTCGTCCGACCATCTAAACTAGGCACCATTCTGGGTCAACCTGGTCATCAGGGCTGTAATAGATGAAACCCCTCCACAAATCGACGATAATAGCCTGGCAATCCTAAGAAACTCTGGATCTCTGTAGCTGATGCGGGTCTAGGCCAGTCCTTGACTGCCTCTATCTTTTTTGGATCTACCTGAATAACCTGTGCTGAAACAACGTGACCCAACAAAGCAACTACCCCAACCAAAACTCGCACTTCAAAAACTTAGCATACAACAGACTATCTCTCAAAGTCTGAAGAACAACTCTCAGATGCTGCTCATGGTCCTCCCGGCTGCGGTATTAATTCAAAATATCATCAATGAAGACTGTCACGAACGAATCCAAGTAAGGCTTGAACACTCGGTTCATCAACTCCATAAATGCTGCTAGGGCATTTGTCAACCCGAATGACATCACCAACAACTCATAATGCCCGTACCGAGTGCAAAAAGTTTTCTTAGGGACATCGGATGCCATATTACTCAACTGATGGTAGCCAGATCTCAAGTCAATCTTGGAAACACTCTGGCACTCTGAAGTTGTTTAAAAAAATCATCAATCCTCGGCAATGGATACTTATTCTTGATTGTAACCTTGTTCAAGTGCCGGTAATCTATACACATTCGCATCGATCCATCCTTCTTCTTAACAAACAACATCGGCGCACCCAAAGGCGAGACACTTCGTCTAATGAAGCCTTTTTCAAGCAAGTCCTGCAACTGCTCCTTCAACACTTTCAACTCAGGCGGGGCCATACGATACGGAGGGATAGAAATGGGCTGGGTGCCCAGAGACAAATCAATACAGAAGTCAATATCCTTGTCGGGTGGCTTACGGCAACCCCGGCAAGGCTAAGGTCACAGTCTTGGCATGACAGTCCAAGTTTGCGTGGTAAGGTGATAACCAGTCTATCCCCAATATGACATCAAAATCAACCATGTCCAGAAGTAACAAGTCTACTCGGGTCTCAAGACCCCCAATCACAACTATACAAGAACGATGGACACGATCTACCACAATAGAATCACCCATCGGTTTAGACACATATACATGAGCACACAAAGAATCACTAGGCATTATCAAATATGGTGCAAAATAAGATGACACATAGGAGTACGTAGATCCGGGATCAAATAGAACTGAAGCATCTCTACTACAGACCATAACAGTACCCGTGATAACTGCATCGGAAGCCTCAGCCTCAGACCTGGCTGGAAGAGCATAACATCGGTGCTGGACCCCACTACCCTAGACTAATTCTTTGGGATGGATTGCTGCTAGCTCGCCTCCACCTCTAGCGACCTAACCTCCACCTCTAACACCTCTACCTCTACCTCTAGAACCTATATCTCCACCTCTAGCTGGCTGAGTGGGTTGTGGAACACTCGGTGCCTGAACCATGGCGTGGGAACCCTGATGCTGAGAACTGCTCGATGCTCGAGGGAAAAATCTAGCAATATGGACCATCTCGCCACAAGTATAACAAGCCCTCGACTGCTGAGATTGTTGACGCTGACGACCTGAATGACCAGCCCGAAAACTCTGGAGCGGTGGTGCACTAAAAGGAGCTGGGGTGCACTGAGCTGGGGGTGCACTGTAGGATTGCTGATCAGAATACTGCATACGAGAACCACGGCCGCCTAAAGCATCGTGAGAAACCTGAAGTGATAACTGAAAAGGCCTAGGAGTGTGGCCTCTTCCATACGAATCCCTGCCTCCAGACGAGGTACCACTGAATCTGCCTGAATGACGAGGCCTCTTGTCAGAACCTTGACCACCTCCCTACGATAGAACCATCTCAACTCTCTGGCCATATTGGCCGCCTCCTGGAAAGAAATCTCACTCCTCGTCTCCTTAGCCATCTGAAGTCGAATAGGCTGAATGATCCCCTCAATGAACCTCCTCACTCTCCCTCTCTTAGTGGGAAGTATAAGTAGAGAATGACGGGCCAAATCAATAAACTCGGTCTCGTACTGAGTGACAGTCATAGAACCCTGCTGGAAACGCTCAAACTGCCTCCTATAGATCTCCCTCAGAGTGACAGGAAGAAACTTCTCCAGAAATAGCTGAGAGAAGTTCTCCCAAGTCATAGCTGGTGACCCCACTAGCCTAACCAAACAATAATCCCTCAATGAACCTCTTCACTCTCTCTCTATCACTCTCTCAGTGGGAAGTATAAGTAGAGCATGACGGGCCAAATCAATAAACCCGGTCTCGTACTGAGTGACAGTCATAGAACCCTGCAAGAGACGCTCAAACTGCCTCCTATAGATCTCCCTCTGAGTGCTAGGAAGAAACTTCTCCAGAAATAGTTGAGAAAAGTTCTCCCAAGTCAAAGTTGGTGACCCCACTGGCCTAACCAAACAATAATCCCTCCACCAAGTCTTGGCGGATCCAGATAAGCGAAAAGTATCGACCCCATTGGTCTCCACTATCCCCATGTTCCTGAGAACCTCATGAGAGCTGTCTAAATAATTCTGGGGATCCTCAGAAGATGCACTGCTGAAAGTGGTAGTGAAGAGCTTGGTGAACCTATCCAATCTCCAGATACATCGACAGACAAAGCTGCTCCATCACCGGTCTGAGCTACCACACCTGGCTAAACTGCTCCAATTGGCTGGGCTGCTGGAGTTTTAAGTTGGGGAGCCATCTGCTCCCGAGTGTGAGTAGCAGGAGTCTGGGCTCCTCCTCCAGCCTGAGAGACGGCTGGTGCTACAGAAAGCAAGCCTACCTGGGCGACACTCTCCATAAGGCCCACTAGACGGACCAAAGCATCCTGGAGTACTAGGGTAGCAATGAACTCCTCTGGGACCTGAGTTGGGCCCATCGGAACTGCCTGGGCCGGAACCTCGTCATCAAACTCAACTTGAGGCTCCGCCGCTGGTTCTGCTACTCTGGGCTGAGCTCTGCCCCTACCTTGGTCTGTAGCACGGCCTCGGCCTCGCTCTCTGCCCCTCGTGGGAGCTGCTGCGGGGGGCTCGGGCTGCTGATCAGTGGATGAGGAAGCACGGGTTCTCACCATCTGCGAAAGAACAGAGTAGAAATTCCATTAGCGTTGAGAAACCAAGCCATACGACATGAAAGAATAGATGTGAAGTTTTTTTTTCCTAACTCTGTAGCCTCTGGGGATAAATACAGACGTCTCCGTACCGATCCCTTAGATTCCACTAAGCTTGTCTGTGAATTGTGAGACCTATGTAACCTAGAGCTCTGATACCAACTTGTTACGACCCGGAGTTCCCACCCTCGGGAGTCATGATGGTGACTACTAGTGAAGCTAGGCAAGCCAACCATTTGAGTTATTTAACTTTTTCCCAGTTTTAATTCTTTAACAATTACGAGCCAACATTATATAAACAACAAAAATGAAAGCGAAAGACTAAACCGTGATATGTTAATAAAGATGCCAATATCAATTCATACATAAACTACCCAAGATTGGTGCCACAACTTCACAGACGGTCTAGGAATACTACAAACAAGGTCTGAAAAATAGATAAAAAGTGTTTCTGAAATACGTAAATGAAACAGGACGAAAGGATAGAGGGAGACGCTAGGGCCTGCGGTTGCCTGCATGATTGGATCTCCGTATGGACTAAAGGCAGCCAACCAAAGCTAAGGTTCGTGAGGTCTAGTATCAGGATCTGCACAAAGATTGCAGAGTGTAGTATCAGCACAACCGACCCCATGTGCAGGTAACTGCCTAGCCTAACCTCGGGAAAGTACTGACAAGGCCAGGACCAGACTATAAAATAAACCTGTGCAGTTAAATCGTATACAACAGAAAGATCTTAGCAGGTATGTACAGTTAAGGATGGCAGGGGGAAACGTGCTACCGAGAAACATCAAATGATAACAGAAGGACAACATGTAATATGAGGAACACCATAACTCAATTATCAACAAAATTCAGAAATCAAACAAGTGCACAACATCACCCTTCATGCTTTTACTCTCGTCCTCACCTTTAGAATCAATATAAATTGCACGGCATCAAACTTCGTGTTTTTACTCTCATCCTCACCATATAATCAGCATATTCTGAACCGAATGGTATATCGTGCGGCACGGCATAACCCTTCGTGCTTTACACTCTTCCTCACATTACACGGCATCACCCTTCGTGCTTTAACACTCTCTCACCAAAACAATACACAGCATCACCCTTCGTGCTTTTACACTCTTCCTCACCCAAACAACAATCACAAGCAATAGGGAAAGGAAATAAATAAAATTACAATAAAATCCCGACAAGGGAACAATAATTCACCAATCAAATCCCGGCAAGGGAACAACATAAAATTTATCAACATTCCGGGAGATAACATTAAGGGAAACACCATCCAAACACGGGAGACAAAATAATAATTCTCTTTTTTTTCACTTTTACTTCGCAACTCACTTCACAACTTGAGCCAATGCTCTATAAGGTTCAATTGCCAATTATACTTTCACATTTAATTATACAACTTGAGCCAATGCTCCTCAATGTTCAAATATCGCTATTACTTCCACAAACTTTGCCCAACAATAGAAATCATCACAAAAAAAAGCATGAACAACACAAACAGAGTCATAATACAAGACTCACGGGCATGCTTGACACCAATGTATTGATACTCGTCACCATGCCTATACGTCGTACTCAACAAATAACACATAGCAAATAGGACACAACTCCTAATCCCTCAAGCTAATGTTAGAGAAAACACTTACCTCGATGCCACGATCACAATTCAAGCCTCAACTACCGCTTTACCTCTTGATTCCACCACCAACTCGCTTGTATCTAGCCACAAGTTATTTAACTATATCAACAAATGCTAAGTGAATCAATTCTAATGCATGGAAATAAGTTTTCAAAAGTTTTCCCCAAAAAGTCAAAAATTGACCCCGAGCCCGTTTGGTCCAAACCCTAAATTCGGACCAAAACCCGATTACCCATTCACACCGAGCCCGGATATATAATTGGGTTTGGAATTTGACCTCAATTTGAGGTCTAAATCCCCAAATTCCAATATCCTTAGGTTTTACCCAAAATTCCCAATTCCACCATGAAAACCCTAGATTCTAGGATGAAATCTTGTAAAAAGAAGTTAAGAAGTAAAGAAAATGAGTTAGAAATCACTTACTAATGTTTTGGAGAAGAAAGAGTGTTTAGAAAATCGCCTCTCATGTTTTTAGGGTTTTGAAAAATATACCCCTCTCAGACCCTCTCCGTGGACCGCACAAAAAGGACTGCGGCCGCGGAGCCCCACCGCGAACCGCACGAAATCGAGCGCGGACGCACTGGGAAGCCTTGCCCCATCGCGAACCGCACAATTCCCTCCGCGGTCGCGAAGTCCCCACCGCGGCCGCAAGAAACCATTACGGACCGCACAGTTTGTTTCAGAGACCTGCAACTTTCTCTGAACCTACAACAACTATGTTCTAAGTCTAAAACACCCCGGAACCTATCCGAACCTCACCCGAACCCTCAGGACTCCAAACCAAATATGCATACTAACTCAAAAATATCATATGGACCTACTCGTGTGATAACATCATCAAAGTAAGATGTAAAACCATGAATTAAACCTCAGAACTCATCATTTTCATCAAGAACACTTAAAGTCCATAACTCTTCAACTGAAAGTCCAATTCACGTCAAATAAACTTCATTTTCACCAAATTTCACAGTTATCATTTAAATACTATAACAAGTTTGTACCGGGCTTCGGAACCAAAATACGGGCCCGATACCAATGGTCTCAAACATTAATTCTTTTCTTCATTTCTTAGATAATTCAACAAAACAATTTCTTTCAAAAATTGATTTCTAAGGCTTGGGACTTCGGAATTCATTTCCGGGCATACGCCCAAGTCCCATATTTTACTACGGACCTCCTGGGATCATGGAACACGGATTCGGGTCCGTTTGCCCAAAACGATGACCAAAGTCAACTGAAATTAAATTTTAACTCTAAAAATTTCTATTTCTCATATTTTCACACAAAAAGGCTTTCCGGATATAGGTCTGGACCACGCACGCCAGTTGAGGTAACGCAAAAAAGAGTTTCTAAGGCCGCAGAACACAGGATTTGTTTCTGAAACAAGTGATGACCTTTCGGGTCATCACATACATCCTGCTATAAATCTTGTTTTCGCATGCTGTGTGTTGTTATTCCCTCTTTGCTCATGACAAAAAGCGGAATAAATGATACATGTATTGTACAAGTATATAATAAGTCGACAAAGGGTAAGTCAACTTGGCACTTTTTGAGGGGGAGTCATTGAACTTGCAAAAGTTGACTACATGCGCCTCAACAACTAGCACCAAACAAAGTCAACTGCTCTTATTGAGGGGGAGTAAAATACAGGAAAGTCAACTGATATTTATACATACATATATTGTTTTTTCATCATCAAAAAGGGGGAGATTGTTAGATCTGATTTTAATAATGAAAATAATATATTTTTTCTTTGTATAGGAACTCATGGATAGCATACAAGATTGAAGTAATCGAATTAGCAATGATCAAGGAACTCATGTATGGCATACAAGATTGAAGGAATCAATTAGAATCAATCAAGGAAAGCAGACGTTATTAAAGGAACCGTTGATACTGATAGAATCAATTAAGGCACATTTACTTTGATCGAACCAAATACCTTCTCTTTGTTCTACTGCAAACAAACATTATAGTTCTACTAGACCTGTTGTGTAACAAGTTAGAGAAGAAAGAGAGAACAACACTGGTGAGGCATTGTAGGAAAAATAAACGAGTGATATAGGAACTGAGCTATCAGTGCAGATCACACCATTTACTGTGTACTCGAGAAACTCATTCACTAAAAGAGAACTCCCTTGTAACCCAAGGGGACTGGACTACGATTAACATTAAATCTGAAATAGTACAAAAATTCCAGTGTCTTTAATTCCTGCATTTAATTACTGCATTTCTGCTCTTACTGTTATCACGTTATTATCTCTAGTCGACTAATTAGAAAACTAGTCAACTGGTAGCGAATAACTTTAAAAATAAACAATGCACCCCCTCTTGTGCTTTCATTTATTTCTGGAATCTTATGAAGATACAATTTGAGCAGTGAAAAGAAGAAGATATATCATGCAAGTACAAATCCAAAGAAATTAAAAATCTATTTATGTAATATCCCGACTTTATACATTTTTTCAAATCTTAATTAGGCATATCTTGACAACGCACGCTAACAACTTAACATATCTAATAGATTAGCAACAGATGCTGAATCAATTCTTGAGTTTCGTGATACTGTTTATCATATAAGTCTAAAATAAGACATGATGTTACCGTGGAGGTATGAATGGATGTGGATATTGTAATAGAGGAGATTATAATAATCATCATTGTGATAACGAGAATAATAATGGTTCTCAAAATAATCCTTCACTTTGTCAAAGTAATGTTTGTTATTGATTTTGTTGACCTGAACGGTTTTGGTTTTGATGATTGACAAAGGAACACATGCATGAACCAGGTTCATAGACAATGTACACAGGTCACAATCAGATTTAAGCAAAAGGCATGCACGTGCAAGGGATAAGTATAATTGGTTATTTCTGATATTTCTTGAACGAAGATGTTGCATAATTAATAAGGAGCAAGACTCCTTACTTGAAGAGAACTCTATCCAAGATAAAGAAAGACTTAGAAGTTGAAGATAACTTGAACTCTTCCACCAAGGAAGAGTAAAGCATTAGACTTCTAGTTACTCGTTATTTACTAACTCTATATATATATCAGTTGTATTCTCTATTACAGGGAACACACATATACTGAAGTTAAGCAGAATTGAGAGCAAAATAGCAAGGTATTTTGCGAGCAATTCCTGTGAGATTCAAGAGTGTGGTCCTAAAGCTAAACCAGCCAAACTGAAGAACTAGTTTCATAAAGAGTTTTGTGTCTTTCTTTATTTCTAGTTCAAAGTGTAGCAGGCATTTTGAGTTGTACCTTTCAGCTTTCTTAGAAGCAAATTGTACTAGGTACATGAGTTGTATCATTCAAGTTAGAGTTAACTTGAATTAGTCACAACAACCTGATGCGTATTGTTACAAGGGTTAGAGTTAATCCTTAGGTTTGCAACATGTTGTAAACTCGAGTTGTATCCTTCAAATTAGAGTTAACTTGAAGTAGACGCAAGAGGTCAAAAACTTTATTGTTGGCTCAGTGTTGTAGTGAAGTATTTGGGGAAAATCCTATTGGGTAGTAGGTCATGATTTTTTCACCTTTTGAGCCGGGTATTTTTTACGTAACAATCGTGGTGTTCTTTAATTTGTGCATTATTTGTTACGCAATTGTATTATAAGGAATGTATATAAGAACCAGGTCCTTCGATAATCCAATGCACGTGAAAATTGTGCACCACACAAATTACCTCCTCTTATGTGGCATTGAAGTATAAAACATCAGATTTGACATGCGATTTTATAAAGCACATACAGATTATTATGTTCCATTTAGGGATGTTCATAAAAACTCAAAAAACCAAAAACTGAATCAAACCGACCAAAAAAATCGATACTTTTTAGGTTTGATTTGATTTTGACTTTAAATTTTAAAAACCGATCAAATTGGGCTTGGTTTTGGTTTTAATAAAAAATAATCGAAAAAACCCGAACCAACCCAAATATAAAAGTAGCTATTTAATCATTATGAAGACATATTAATTCTTGGAGGAGTATGTATGTGTTAGTGGTAGTGAATATACCACACTCACCTCTAGAAGGAGTTTGAAATTATAACGATCCGACCGGTCGTTTTGAGCATTTGCACTTCGCTCGGTTGTTTGAGGGCATGAGTAGCTCCATATGATAAATTATGACTAATGTGAATCGTCGGTTTTGGTTTTCAGGTTATTTAGAATTGATTTGGAAGAATGATTCTCATCTAGAAGCTTTGAATTTGAAAAGATTGACCAAGCTTGACTTCTAGAATTTGACCTCGGAATGGATTTCTTCTGGTTCCATTAGCTCCGTTGGGTGATTTTGGACTTAGGAGCGCGTCCTGATTGTGATTTGGAGATCCGTAGTGGAATTTGGCTTGAAATGGCAAAAATTAGAATTTTTGAAAGTTTGACCGGGAGTGGAATTTTTAATATCAAGGCCGGATTCCGATTCCGGAAGTTGGAACATGTCCGTAATGTCAAATTTGACTTGTGTGCAAAATTTGAGGTCAATCGGACGTGATTTGGTAGGTTTCGCCATCGGTTGTGGAAGTTTGAAGTTTGAAGTTCATTGAATTCCAATTGAGGCGTGATTCGTCGTTTCGATGTTGTTGTGTGTGTTTTGAGGGGTCGAGTAGGTCCGTGTGATGTTATTAGACTTGTAGGTATGTTTGGATGTGGTCCCAATGGGCTCGGGCGAGTTTCGGACGAGGTTCAGATCATTGTTCTTCATGGTTTCATTGTCGAGGAGCTGCTGGATCTGATGTTCTGCACCTGCGAATGATATTTCGTAGGTGCGATGTCTGTAAATGTGAGCCAAGCATCGCAGATGCAAGTTTCCACTAAGGGGTGGAGGTCCGCAGAAGCGCGAACGCAGGTGCGGTCGTGACCATCGCAGAAGCGGTTTTCTCGCAAATGCGAGTTCTTTATCCGTAGAAGCGGAGGTTGCAGATGCAACATTTTTACCGCAAATGAGGAATATCTGGGCAGAGTTATAAAAGCCGAGGTTTTGGTTATTTCTTCATATTTTGAGATGTGAGACTCGGATTGAGGTGATTGTTTGAGCAAATTTCACCACAGGGATTGGAGTAAGTGTTCTCCACTCAGTTTTGATTATATTTCATGAATCCATCATCATTTTTAGCAATTTTTCTCCACTCAGTTTTGATTATATTTCATGAATCCTAAATAAATTCCCAAATCCGGCCACAAATCACGTCGGTCATGCATCTTAGAACCCGACAAAACTAACAAAATCCGACAACCCATTGTGTGCAAATTTTGGGTGCCGATATTGCTGTGTTCGATGTGAGCTGAATTGGAAGATGTACTCGTGTTCGGTTGTGACTACCTCTTGTTCATGGTAGCCGTAGATTTATAAAACTCAGTTTATTTACTTTTTTAACAGAAGATGTATTTACTTCATATCAGCTTTATAAACTCTATTCTTAGAAGCTCATTATTTGTACTACCAGTCCTTGGGAAATGTAAAAGATTCAGAAAATTCCTTTGTTTGATTGTTGAATTAATATTATTAAAATTAAATAGTTAGTAGTTGGCTTACCTAGCGGGTTGGGTTAGGTGCCATCACGACTAGTGGATTTTTGGTCGTGATAGATTGGTATCAGAGCTCTAGGTTCATAGGTTCTACAACTCATGAGCAGGTGTCTAGTAGAGTCTTGCGAATCGATATGATGACGTCTATACCTATCTTCGGGAGGCTACAGGGAATTTAGGATATACTTCCCATCTTTCTTTCATTATCGTGCGACATTGATTCAGCTCGAAGCATAATCCTTTGAATTCATTCCACGCATTCATATGCGCACATGAGCGCTCGGTATCAGCTGTGTGTTGACGGCTTGTGATTCCCTAGATGAGGTGCGAGATGTGATATCTGTGTGTTGATGATGGGCCATAGGACTTAAGGCCGAGTTTTGGCTGTAGCTTGAGCACAAAGCTGTTATTATATGAGCACGTGTTTATATGTTCGGTAATGTCCCTATTAGTAGAATTTGTGGCTGAATGGCTACGTAATAAGTGTGATGTGATTGCGAGATGTGTTCATATGGTTTGAATGCAACAAGAAGGATTTGCTTAAGGTGTAGAAAGAACTATTGGGTGCTTGATTTCCATCTTTATTTGACGTATAGTCTTGAGTTATGGGTGAATTGAAGGATCTTTTCATGTTGTTTAGTTGAGGAGTGAAGTAGATTTTCATGTTGTGATATGAGTTCAAACTCAGGAAGATTAAGTGATTGCGTAATAGTTATGATTGTGGAAGGGTATAAAGAGCTGTTAGTTTGAAGCAAAGTAGGTGGGTTATCTCCCGCGTGGTGTCCTGCGATACGTGTGATCCCTATGTTGTTTTGTAGCGAGTTTTCTTTTACCAGTGAATTATATGTGTTGCAATTTGAATTTGGATCGTTTTTGAGGATTGACTTGACTGTTACAAGGGTGAATTCGAGAATTTATAGATGATCTGAGATGTTACATGGTTTGTGTTACATGAGCTTACGAAGGATTTAGTAGAATTTTAGTACGGGATTTTGGGAGCAACAGAGTATGGGTATTGTCAGTTATCAGATGCTTTATTTCCTTGATTTTGCGCCAAGTGGGGGAGTTTGCTATCAGCGGGCTGGTTGCGCGGTTCTGTATTGTATTGGTTTCGGTTTGAGGTATAATTGTGAATAAGTTATGATTTGTTGAGGTTGAGATCGAGGATGACTCGATTAAAGGAATTTCTAGATACATGTTGTATTATGCTTTATGGGTATATTGTAAACATTGAATGATTGAATTGTTATCCGTAAAAGATGAAGTGTGCATGGAGTAGAGATTCAATCGGTGGCTTAGAAGTGTGGATTACTTCTTAGAGTGTTGGTGTGGAAATGGGGCACATGTCGTTCGGTCCGTTTGATCGGTTAAATTGGGAATTGAGGAGAGTAAATGAATCACGAGAATGGTTCTAGTGGATTCAAGATGTATAGGTAACAATTGTGAATCTTCAGGATGGGTTTTTGGCTAGAAACTGAGATTTACAATGGATAGTGTCAAGACTTATGCCATTTCTATATCATTACGGGTTCTACATATCAGTATCACGAAGGTGGAGGTAATGGCTTTAGATTCGCAGGAAGTCTCTTCATAGTAAGCATTTTGGTTGTGGTACTTTTGGAATACTTAATAGGGAATTCAGTCACTTATGAGCCTTAGGGTGGAGTGGTTCTATGCTAACGTTCGTGGGGCAAGTTTTGGTTAAGGTTAGTAGTGTTCTTGCAAGGAAAAGTATCAATTTGAAGGCAATTCAGAAGGAAGTCCGAGAATTTGGACAGACTGGTAACGGATGTGATTGGCTCTTTTGGTTTTTATGATGTAGTGAGTTTCTACAGGTTTTTGGTGGCGATACACTCTGGTTTTGATGGCTTGCGTAGCTTGGTTGAGTTAGAGGGATTCAGTCCTGACGGTTTGGTTAAGTGTAAATGGGTTTCGAAGAGTTCTTGACGGTTTCTACCATGGTTTTAGATGTATATTTTCTACTGGTGTGTGGGGCATGTTGCGTATTGTAATTTCCTCCTGGATGGGATCAAATGAAAAGTTCTTGGCTAATTGAGTGAGTAGTTGTTGTGACTTAGAGTGGATTATGTAGTTCTCGTATTTTTCATATGATGGCATGGTATATGCGGTGTGTTGTGTGGGATCGAGATTGCCATGTGCAAGGTCACGATTCTGTTTTGAAGGCAAGAACATAAGTCCTTAGGTAGGACGGATAGTTCGATATGAATAAGTGAATGATATTAATTGTTAGTACTGCTTGAGTAGATTTTTCATTTATGAAGCTGCACTGTATTTTGATTTATAGATGATTTATTGGTATTGCGGCACTCTCTTGTTTGATCGACTGCTGATGTTCTTATATTGCTATGTGACACAGAAGAATTATAGAAGTATTCCTTGTGGGATGATCGTGTATGAGAGATGTGTTAGATATTCGGGTGATGGAGTTGGGATCAAATATGGTGATTCGTGTGTTCTATGGATTTGGAGGCTGGGAGTTTGCATGAGTATGTGAGTCAGAGGATGGTATGTGTTTTGGTTGGGTCATGGTGGATCTTCTGAGGGTTATTTACCTATTTGTGGGTGGCTAGAGCTAATTTGGGGGGTCCATTGGTAGGCCCAATTAGGATGTGTATTTGCAGAGAGTCGGATGGGTTGGCTCCATGTTGCTACCATTGAGGGATGTGCCATTTGGTTCTTTTTAAGCTTATTCATGTTCTGAAATGACCTGCGAGTTACTCTTCTATGCTACGAGGGGTTGTGATCCATTGGTTATATGCACACACAGTGCAATTCTATTTGGGGTTTATAGTGGAACTTGAATGAGATGGGTATTGTGTGTTTCATGATTGACTTCGCATTGGTTATGTTCTTTAGGGTTTTGTACGGCATTTTGTCATTCGCTTCTCCGTGTTATGGGGTACTTGATGCCAAATTTCACGTGGTTATTCACATTGAGCAGTGTGGCTCGAGGTATATAATATGGACCAACGTTTGGATGGGGTCACGCATTGTAGTGGAGTTATATTGAGGTATGAACCTTTGTGTTAGATTCCTGTGCTTTGGTTCTGTGGTAAGTGATATGGTTCTTAGCATTGCGTTGTGGTGGTACCGTTTGACCTTGCGGGATGGTTCCCTCATTTGTGTCATTTTCATGATTGAGTACATTTGGAATGTTGCTACTAGGTGCACAGATTGCACAGTTTATGTCATGACCCAAAACCCATACCCGGTCGTGATGGCGCCTCTCGTGAGGACAAAGCCATTCGAAACACCCCCAATTCATTTTAACCAATTAAAATAATACAATTTAAGTCTCAAACATAATAACAACAACAATAACAACAACTACCCAGTAAAATCCCACAAAGCGGGGTCTGGGGAGGGTAATGTGTACACAAACCTTAACCCTACCCCTATAGGGCAGAGAGGTTGTTTTCGATAGACCCTCGGCTCAGAAAGACGGAAATAAAAAAAAACAAGAAAAGACAATTTATTAGTAACTCCAGTAGAAACTGTAATAGTAACAGAAGCATAACAACCAAAAGATGAATGGCATGCACTAACAATCAGAGTCTAAGGCCCGGGGCTAAGATAAACAGCAAGGATAGTGTGGTTCAACATAAACTGTAAGCCATATAATATCAACCCTAATCCAACCCCGCCTCAACCCCGGTATGAAGTAAGGAAAGCTCTACTACCCCAAACCTACAACCCTAATGCTTGACCTCCAGACCTTCCTATCATGGGCCATGTCCTCGGAAATCTGCAGTCGTACCATGTCCTGCCTGATCACCTCTCCCCAATACTTCTTAGGCCTCCCTCTACCTCTTCTCGTACCCACCACGGCCAACCTCTCACACCTCCTCACCGGGGCATCAAGGCTTCTCCTCTGCACGCGCCCAAACCATCTGAGCCTCGCTTACCGCATCTTGTCATCCACAGGGGCGATGCCCACCTTCTTCTGACATAATAAATATCCCCAAAATAAGATGAATAATACAGTTGCGGAATAGACATAGCCCGACATCGGGGTGTCACAAGTTACGGGCATCTACTAAGTTCTAAATACAATGGAATTTCACAAAATGCACTCAATACAATCTAATGAAATCAAGAGGGAGAAAAACAGTGCTACGAACGTCGGCAGCTACCTTGCTAAACTTCGATGACTCTGCCTCTACGCAACCAATACCCTCTACCGGGTTCAGAAATACCTGAATCTGCACACAAGGTGCAGGTAGTAAAGTGAGTACTCCAACTTAGTGAGTAAAAACCATAAATAAAGACTGAGTGATCGGAAATCACGAAAAGTACATCAACATGCTGTATCGAGTAGTACAAAACCAGTAAGAAAGCAATGAAGCTGTGAAATCTCTTAAAGCACCTTAGCTCAGTTTAAACTTCTTTAAAAATGACTTTTTAACAGTTAAGAAATTGAATGCAAAGCGATTAGAACAGATAAGCACAGAGAATCGGCCCCTCGAGCAATATCTCAGAACAATACAAGCCCCTCGGGCACAAATACACAATTAAACAGGTATATAAAAGGCAAATAAGAAAGATAAACTCATAAAGGTTCGCCCCTCGGACACAATGTCAACAAATCCACCCTTCGGGCAATATCTCAGAACAATACCAGCCCCTCGGGCTATATCTTACCTCACAATGGGTACCCACGCTCACTGGGGGTGTGCAGACTCCTGGAGGGGCCCCTTACAGCCCAAACGCAATATCAAGCCATCTCGTGGCATAATCTCTAGGCTCCCGGCGTCATATCAACAAGCCACCTCGTGGCGTACATATCTCAGGCCCTCAACCTCATAATCAAAATCACTGTATCACCGCTGCAGCGTGTAGCCCGACCCAAAAGTATCCTCACAAAACAGGCCCTCAGCCTTACTCAGTCAAAAATCACATAAGCCACTCGGGCACAGTAAAACATGATGCTCAACCCAAAATATTATGTAGAATAACATTTCAAGTTTTAAAGCAGAGTAAACATGGCTGAGTTTTGAAAACAGTAGAATATAGCCTGACTGAGTACAAGTTTTAAGTCAAAACAGGGAGGAAATATCAATAAAAATCCCTGAAGGGTTCAAATAGTTGGAACGAGGCCTAAATATGGCATTCAGCCCAAAATATAATGATAGCAAATAGTTTTCAAGCGAATACGCAGTAAAATAGTCATTTGGGACGGACTAAGTCACAATCCCCAATGGTGCACGACCCCACGCTCGTCATCTAGCGTGTGCGTCACCTCAACATAGCACAACGATGTGCAATCCGGAGTTTCATACCCTCATAACATCATTTACAATCATTACTCACCTCGATCCGGTCCAAACTCTAGCCCATGATGCCTTTGCCCCCACGAATCAACCTTCAGATGTTCCAAATCTAGCACCAATCAGTACACAACCATTAAAAATATGCTAAGGAAACAAAGCCCACTTGAAAATATCCAATTTACATTAAAATACCGAAATTTCTCAAACCCGGCCCCCGGGACCACGTCTCAAAATCCAATAAAATTAACATCAATAGAATTCTCATCCTCCCACGAGTCCATACATATCAAGATCATCAAAATCGGACCTCAAATGGCCCCTCAAATCCCCAATTTAACTCTCCAATTTCAAGCCCTAGTTTCCCCAACTCTTTCTCTAATTTTTCCCACGAATTTCATGATTAAACAATGAAATAATCACCATAAACACAAGATACGAAGCCCAAGTAGCTTACCTCTCTATCAACACTTGATTACCCCTTGAAATCACAGCTTGGAGTTCCAAAATCGCACAAAAATAATGAACAAATGACTGAAAAATTGCGAAGTGGCCTTTTTATACATTCTGCACAGTATTTTGGCACCTGCGATCCCATAAGCGCATCTGCGGAAAAACATCCCCTTCTGTGGATTTCACTTATGTCACCAGGCCCCGCATCTGCAGTCGCCTCACCGCTCCTGCGGTATCGCAGATGCGGTTACCAAGCCGCACCTGCGGTCCTCCTCGCATCTATGCCTTTCTTCCGCTCCTGCGGAGGTCTCACCTGCGGTCCCCAATCCGCAGGTGCGGATATGACAAAAGTAGCAACATCAGCTGCATTTTCTCAAGTTCAACCTTCCCGAAAATTATCCGAAAACATTCCGAGGCCCCTGGGACCTCAACCAAAAATACAAGCATGTCACATAACCTTTCCCAACCTTTGGAACGCTAAAAAAAACATTAAAATACCAAAATCAAATCAAATTCAAGCCTAGGATTCCAAGATCTTTCGAATTCCGCTTTTGATCAAAAACCCAACCAAACCATGTCCGAATGACCTGAAATTTTGCACACACATCCTTATTGATACAACGGAACTACTGCGACCTTCGGAATTTTAGTCCAACCTCCATATCAAAATCTCACCTATCAACCGGAAAACGCCGAAATCTCATTTTTGTCAATTCAAGCCTAAACCTTCCACGGACTTCCAAAATGCATACCAATCACGTTCTTAAGTCCCAAATCTCCTAACAGAGCTAATCAAAACATAAAAATTCAAATTCAAGATCATATACTAACAAGTCAAATCTTGGTCAAACCTTTCAAATTGCAGGTTTCAAACTAATGACTGTTCTTCCAAATTCATTTGGATTACCTTGAAAACCTAAACCAACAATTTACATGAGTCATAATACATCACACAGGGCAATTCATGCCCGAGAACTGGCGAGCAAAGTACAAAAGCTCAAAACGACCGATCGGGTCGTTACAAGTTGTGGCTTTAGATTGTATTGATGTGACATGTCACCAGAGAGGTTGTGTTGGATGAAATGAGGTCATTGAACCTAGAATTGATACTATCAAAATTGATTACACCATGGTTGGAAGGATAATATCAATGTCAGCTTAGAAATTTGCTATAGTTTGTGTCGGAAGAGAGAGAGCTCCACGACTTGTTGGTCTGATGAATGGTTATCAGTTTCTGCATGTTTCTATCATCATTGGTAGTATATGGTGCTGTTAAAATGAGGCTTCGTTGTTATGAGGTTCATTACCAGAATAGGGTTGTTTTGAGTAGCTACCGTGATAGGAGATTTTGCTTTAAGTATTCGTGTTATGCGGTATATCATGTGATTACATCTTGGATTATGATTATGGCTTGATATATCTTGATCAGACTTATACTGTAACGACCCGACCGGTTATTTCATGAGTTACTGCTATGTTTTGCCTATTTCTGCTTCTTTATGTGTTGTTAAACTTCATTTCATCGTATCATAACGGTTGGTTCGGGCTTAGAGTAGTTTTGGAGTGTTATGAGACACTTAGTCTCTTTTGAGTAAGCTTAAGTTGGAAAAGTCAATAGGATGTTGACTTATGTGAAAAAGGTCTCGGATGTGAATTCTGGTGGTTCGGATAGCTTCATTAGGTGATTTGGGACTTAGGAGCGTGATCGGAATGTATTTTGGAGGTCTGTGGTAGATTTAGGCTTGAATTGGGGAAATTGGAATTTTAGCATTTTCCGGTTGGTAGAAAATTTTGATTTCGGGGTCGGAATGGAATTCCAGAAGTGGTAGTAGGTCCGTTGCGTCATTTCTGACGTCTTTGCAAAATTTAAGGTCATTCAGACGAGGTTTGATAGACTTTTTTATCGAAAGCAGAATTCAAAAGTTTTGGAAACCTTAGGCTTGAATCTGAGGATGTTTTGATGATTTGATGTTCTTTTGAGTAATCCTAAGGTTGGTAAAAGTTTGAATAGTGGTATATGACTTGCTCGTACTTTTGGTTGAGGTCCCGGGGGCCTCGTGATGATTTCAGATGGTTTTCAGATGGTTTCGGAAAGTTGGAAGTTAGAATTTACAGCTGAAGCTACTGGATTACTATCATAACCGCACCTGCGGATTGGAGACTGCAGGTGTGATATCGCAGAAGCGGAATAGGCAGCCGTAGATATGGCAGGATCTAGAAGACCAGAAGTCGCAGGTGCAGAAGGTTGAACGCACATGCGAGACCGAAGGTGCGGATATTGAGGCGCAGGTGCGGCTCCAGTGCAATAAGTTAATACAGTAGAAGCAGTTGGTTGACCGCAGAAGCGGTACCGCATAAGTGGGAAAAGGACCGCTGATGCGGAATCCCTGGGTCAGAAAGTATATAAGGTTCCTTCCGTAAATTTTTGCTAAGTTTTCCATTTTTGAAGATGGGAAGTGAGCTAGGGCAGTGATTTTTCTGGAGAATCGAAGAGTTTTAGTTGGGTAAGCTTCTTAAGCTTCATTACTTGTGTTTATGATCATTTTTCCATTGTTTAATCATGGTATTAGTGGAAATTAAGGAAGAAAATTGGGAGATTAGGGCTTGAAATTGGAGACCTTTACTTAGGGAATTGAGGGGTCGTTCGTGGTCGAATTTTGATGTTCTTGGTATGTATGGAATCGTTGGAGGATAAGGATTCTATTGATGTGATTTCTATCGGATTCCGAGATGTGTGCCCGGGGGTCGGGTTGGACCAATTTCGGGATTTTTGATATAATTGATTATTTTCGCATGGGCTTCGTTCCGTTAGAATATATTGACGTTATAATTTTGATTTTTGATAGATTCGATGCGAGATGAGGCCGAGTCGAGAGGCAAGGGCGTCGCGGAGAAGTATTTCATCCGGTTGAAACCGGAATTTTAACGATCGTAACGATTGTAAATCTAGACCTTAGGGTATGAAACCCCGGGGAATTTTGTACTGTTTTGATAAATGAGGTGACACACATGCTAGGTGACAGGCGTGCACCCGTAGGGATTGTGACTTGGTCCGTCCCGTGGAGACTGTATAGTTGCATAGTTTGATATATTGTATATGATATCACGTGTCTGCGAAATTGGTTTGTTAACTTGGGGCTGAATGCCATGTTTGGGGCCTTTGTGTCGACCTGTTTAGACCCTTAGGGGTACTTTTACTACTTTCCTCACACTATTTTGATTTGGAAGCATATCTTCAGTCATGTTTTACCTGTTACAGTTTAAATTCGATTTCATAACCCTACTTATTAATATATGAAAACTATTTGGGCTGAGTTTCCCTGATTTTCACTGATGTGCCTGAGTGGCCGTGAGGTTAACTTAGAGAGGTTGAGGACCTGAAGGTGAGGATTATATATATGTCATGGATCGGGCTGCATGCTGCAACAATATTATATATATGGTGCGGGCTGCACGCTGCAGCGATATACATATTGATCGGGCTGCACGCCACAACAATATATATTGGACTGGGCTACGCGCCGCAGCGATATGATGCTTGGGCTGTAGGAGCCCCTCCGGAGTCTGCACAACCCAGTGCGCGTAGTAGACTATATATTACGGATCGCGCTGCACGCCGCTATATTGTGAGATATTTATTAAGCCGGAGTGCTCAGTGTGAGTACTGTGTGACGAGTGCTGAGTCACGAGTGATTGAGAGGCTACATTTATGAGTGATATTTGGCCTGAGGGGCTTGTTCGTGACATTTTGCTGCTTTCACTCTTCTTTCATACTGAGCCTCTGTTAAAAAATGATGAATAAATGTTCATAAAAGATTTTGAAATGAAACTGGAGTTTTACGAGATAACTAGCTATTTAAATGCAGATTTTGACTTGATATTTCTGTTGAGATTTCTAATATGATTTAAATGCTCGTCACTGCACTAAGACTTTATTTGCTTTAATTACTTACTGAGTTGGCATACTCACGTTACTCCCTGTACCTTGTGTGCAGATCCAGGTGCCCGAGCATCAGAGTGAGAGCTTCCAGCACTATTAGAGTTTATCCGGAGATCGCAAGGTATCTGCACGGCGATTGCAACCCTACTTTCCTACTTCCTATCTTAGTATTGTGTAGTCTAGACTTATTTTGTACTATTTAGACAATGTTTTGGTTGTACTTAGAGGCTCATGACTAGTGACACCAGATTCAGGCTGTGTTAGTATATTTTGTACTGGTTTCATGATGGACGACCACCAGTACCACTAGTTGGGGCCACTAGAGGTCGAGGACGAGGTCGAGGCCGTGGTAAGGGTAGGGGTGTAGGCCGCACAACAGCTAGGGCAGCACCTGCAGATCCGCCAGCCGCCCCAGTTCATGATCAGGTCCTAGTTTTGGACGCTCCAGCAGGACCAGCTTAGGCACCGACTGTGCCGATTATTATTCCAGGCCTTCAAGAGGCCCTAGCCCAGATTCTATCAGTATGCACTGGCCTGGCTTAGGCGGTCTTAGTTACTATGGCCGCAACTACTTCTCAGGCCGGGGGAGGCACTTAGACTCCCATTGCTCGCACACCTGAGCAGCTTGTGCAGGGACTTCAGACACCGGGGGCACCTCCAGCCTAGCCGGTTGCACATGCTCATTATTATGTAGTATCAGCTATGCCTGACGATGAGCAACATCGATTGGAGAGGTTTGGTAGACTCCAGCCTCCGACTTTCAGTGGTACAGAGGGCAAGGATGCCCAAGGTTTCTTGGACAAGTGCTCGAGGGTTCTTCGTACAGCGGGTATTCTGGAGACCAGTGGGGTCGCATTTACTACTTTTCAATTTTCTGGAGATGCCTTTACTTGGTGGGAGGCTTATGAGAGGCGTAATCCTGTTGATGCAACACTCCTTACCCGGCAGCAGTTCTTCGTTCTCTTTTTGGAGAAGTATGTGCCACAGTCTTGCATAGAGGAGATGCACAGGTAGTTCGAGCA
This sequence comes from Nicotiana attenuata, assembly GCF_001879085.1. NCBI lineage: Eukaryota > Viridiplantae > Streptophyta > Magnoliopsida > Solanales > Solanaceae > Nicotiana > Nicotiana attenuata. The sequence continues at coordinate 164,749 of NW_017671288.1, read as the reverse complement.
GTTGCTTAAGGGAGAAATGACTGTGATGCAGTATGAGATGAGGTTCTCGGAGCTAGCCCGTGATGCTGTTTGGCTGGTTCCTACGGATAGAGAGAGGATATAAAGGTTCATTGATGGCCTCACATATCAGCTTCGGATCCTCATGACCAGGGAGAGGGTATCAGTTGCTACATTTGAGGAGGTTGTCAATATCGCTCGCGAGATTAAGTCAGTTCATCGCTAGGAGCGAGATGAGTGGGAGGACAAGAGGCCCCAGGGATCTAGTAGTTTTAGTGGTGCTCCTTCAAGAGGTCAGTTTTAGCACGGTAGGGGTCGTCCTTCTAGACATGCTCAGTCAGCTCGCCCAGTTCATCATGAGGCATCATCGGGCCATGGTTCTCACAACTCACATCAGGGCCATTCATCACTCAGTGCCCTACCAGCCCAGAGTTCGTCCCGTGCTCCATCAGTTCAGGGTTCTTCCATGCGAGGTCCTTCTACTGGTCATCTCGGTGCTAGGGGTTCCCTTCAGTCCCTGTTCCCCGCACCAGGGAATTGTTATGAGTGTGGAGAGATTAGACATATGAGGAGGCAGTGTCCTCATCTTCTTGAGAGTCCATCTCAGTAGAGGGGTCAGTCCTCGACTTCAGCTCCAGTTACTTCACCACCCACTCAGTCAGCTAGGGGTCGCCCCAGAGAGGGAGGTCGATCAGGTAGTTGTTAGGACTAGTTCTATACACTACCAGCCAGAACAAATTCTATTGCTTCAGATGGTGTGATTACAAGTATTGTCTCAGTCTGCCATAGAGATGCCTCTGTATTATTTGATCTTGATTCCACTTTTTCATATGTGTCATCATATTTTGCTCGTTATTTGGATATGCCCCGTGAGTCTCTTGTTTCATCTGTTCATGTATCTACTCCGATGGGCGATACTATTATTGTGGACCGTGTGTACCGGTCATGTGTGGTGACTATTGGGGGTCTAGAGACCCGAGTGGACCTTTTGTTGCTTTGTATGGTGCACTTTGATGTGATATTAGGGATGGATTGGCTATCTCCTTCTCGTGCTATATTGGACTGTAATGCTAACATAGTGATGTTGGCTATGCCGGATGTGCCACGGATTGAGTGGCGAGGTCTGACTGATTTTGTCCCCAGTAGGGTGATTTCATTTCTGAAGGCCCAGCGGATGGTTGGGAAGGGTTGTCTTTCATACTTATCCTTTGTGAGAGATGTCAATGCAGAGACTCCCAGTATTGATTCTGTTCCTGTAGTGAAGGATTTTCCCGTTGAGTTTCCTATAGACATGCCAGGCATGCCACCGGACAGGGATATTGACTTTGGTATTGATCTAGTGCTGGTACTCAGCCCGTTTCTATTCCACTATATCGTATGGCACTGACGGAGTTGAAAGAAATGAAGGAGAAGCTTCAGGAACTCCTTGATAAGGGGTTTATTTAACCTAGTGTGTCACCGTGGGGCGCGCCTGTTCTATTTGTGAAGAAGAAGGACGTCACGATGAGAATGTGCATTGATTACAGGCAGTTGAACAAAGTTACAATCAAGAACAAGTAGCCTTTGCCTCGAATTGATGATTTATTCGACCAACTTTAGGGAGTGAGGGTGTTCTCCAAGATTGATCTCCGTTTAGGGTATCACCAGTTGAAGATCAGGGACTCGGATATTCTTAAGATAGCTTTCAGGGCCCTATATGGTCATTATGAGTTCCTTGTGATGTCTTTTGGGCTGACCAATGCCCCACGAACGTTCTTGCATTTGATAAATAGTGTATTTCGGCCTTATCTCCACTCGTTCGTTATTGTATTCATTGATGATATTCCAGTATACTCACGTAGTCAGGAGGACCAAACAGAGCATTTGAGAGTTATGTTGCAGAGATTGAGAGAGGAGAAGCTTTATGAAAATTTCATTAAGTGTTTGTTTTGGCTCAGTTCAATGGCTTTCTTAGGGAATGTGGTGTCCACTGAGGGTATTCAGGTTAATCTGAAGAAGAGAGAGGCAGTTCAGAGTTGGCCCAGACTATCCTGAGCTACAATGATTTGCAGCTTTCTTGGATTGGCAGGTTATTACCGTCGGTTCGTTCATCTATTGCATCACCCTTGACGAAATTGACTCAAAATGGTGCTTTATTCAGGTGGTCAGATGAGTGTGAGGTGAGCTTTCAGAAGCTCAAGACTGCCTTGACCACAACTCCAATATTAGTTTTGCCATCAACTTCAATTTCATATACATTTTATTGTGATGCTTCGAGAGCTGGTATTGGGTTTGTGTTGATACAAGAGGGTAGAGTGTTTGCTTATGCTTCTCGTTAGTTGAAGCCCCATAAGAAGAACTTCCCTGTTCATGATCAAGAGTTGGCTGCCATTGTTCACGCATTGAAGATTTGGAGGCATTATCTGTATGGTGTGTCTTGTGAGGTGTTTACTGATCATCATAGCCTCCAACACTTGTTCAAGCAGAACGATCTCAATTTGAGGCAGCAGAGATTGTTGGAGCTGCTAAAGGATTATGATATTACTATCTTGTACCATCCGGGGAAGGCTAATGTAGTGGCCGATGCTTTGAGTAGGAAGGCCGTGAGTATGGGGAGTTTGGCATATATTTCTGTTGGGAGAGACCTCTTGCAGTTGATGTTCAGGCCTTTGCCAATCGGTTCGTGAGGTTGGATATTTCGGATCCCAGTCGGGTGTTAGCTTGTGTGATTTCTCGGTCTTCCTTATTTGATCGCATCAGAGAGCGCCAGTATGATGATCCTTATTTGCTTGTCCTTAAGGATAGAGTTCAGCACCATGATGCCAGAGGTGTGACCATTGGTGATGATGGCCTGATATGTGTGCCCAATGTGGATGTCCTTCGGGAGTTGATTCTAGAGGAGGCACATAGCTCGCGGTATTCCTTTCATCCGGGTGCCGCGAAGATGTATCAGGATTTGAGGAATCATTACTAGGGGAGAAGGATGAAGAAGGATATTGTGGGATTTGTAGCTCAGTGTCTCAGTTGTCAGCAGGTGAAATATGAGCATCAAATACCAGGTGGCTTGCTTCAGCAGATGGATATTCCAGAGTGGAAGTGGGAGCAGATCACCATGAACTTTATAGTTGGGCTCCCACGGACTTTGAAGAAGTTCGATGCTATTTGGGTGATTGTGGATCGGCTGATCAGGTCCGCGCACTTCATTCATGTGTGTACTATCTATTCTTCAGAGTGGCTGGCAGAGATTTATATCCGAGAGATTGTTCGTTTGCATGGTGTTCCCGTTTCCATCATATCGGATAGAGGCACTCATTTTACTTCACAATTTTGGAGGGTCGTGCAGCGAGAGTTGGGTACTCAGGTTGAGTTCAACACAACTTTTCACCCTCAGACAAACGGGCAGTCCGACCGCACTATTTCGATATTCGAGGACATGTTGCACGCTTGTGTCATTGATTTTAGAGGGTCATGGGATCAATTTCTACCGCTCGTGGAGTGTGCTTATAACAATATTTATCAGTCGAGTATTCAGATGACTCCATATGAGGCTTTATATGGGAGACATTGTAGATCTCCAGTTGGTTGGTTTGGGACGGGTGCGGCTAGGCTTTTGGGTACAGACTTGGTGCATGATGCTTTAGATAAGGTGAAGGTGATTTAGGAGCGCCTTCGTACAGCACAGTCGAGACAAAAGAGTTATGCTGATAGGTAGGTCCGTGATGTGTCTTACATTGTTGGAGAGAAGGTTTTACTGAAGGTTTCACCCATGAAGGGTGTTATGAGATTTGGGAAGAAGGGTAAATTGAGTCCTCATTTCATTGGGCCTTTTGAGGTGCTTCGGAGAATTGGAGAGGTAGCTTATGAGCTTGCTTTGCTACCCAGACTGTCGAGTGTGCATCCGATATTTCATGTTTCTATGCTCCGGAAGTATATTGGCAATCTGTCTCGTGTTTTGGACTTCAACACAGGTCAGTTAGACGGTGATTTGACCTATGATGTGGAGCCAGTGACTATTTTGGAGCGGCCAGTTCGAAAGTTAAGATCAAAGGATATAACTTCAGTGAAAGTGCAGTGGAGAGGTCGGCCCGTGGAGGAGGCTACCTAGGAGACCGAGAGGGAGATGTGGAGTAGATATCCTCACCTATTTGAGGCATCAGGTATGCTTCTTGACTCGTTCGAGGACGGACGTTTGATTAAGAGGGAGAGTATATAACGAACCTGCCGATTGTTTCATGAGTTACCGCTCTATTTCCTCTATTTTTGCTTCTTTATATGTTGTTCAGCTTTATTTCATCGTATCAGGTCGGTTGGTTCGGGCTTGGAGTAGTTTTGGAGTGTTCTGAGACACTTAGTCTCTTTTGAATAAGCTTACGGTGATCGGATGTGTATTACGGTGGTTCTGATAGCTTCGTTAGGTGATTTTGGACTTAGGAGCGTGATCGCAACGTATTTTGGAGGTCCGTGGTAGATTTAGGCTTGAATTGTCAAAATTGGTATTTTGGCATGTTCCGGTTGGTAGTGGAAATTTAGATGTCGGGGTCGGAATGGAATTCTGGAAGTGGTAGTAGCTCCGTTGTGTCATTTGTGACGTGTGTGCAAAATTTTAGGTCATTCGGATGAGGTTTGATAGACTTTTTGATCGAAAACGGGATTAGGAAGTTTTGGAAAACTTAGGGTTGAATCCGAGGGTGTTTTGATGATTATGTTGTTTTGAGTGTTATGAAGGTTGGTATAAGTTAGAATAGTGGTATATGAGTTTCTCGTACTTTTGGTTGAGGTGCCGTGTGCCTCGGGATGATTTCAGATGGTTTTTGGAAAGTTGGAAGTTAGAATTTGCAGTTGAAGCTGCTGGATTCCTGTCATATCCGCACCTGCGGATTAGGGACCATTGGTGCGATATCGCAGAAGCGGAATAGGCAGCCGCAGATGCGGCCAGGAGCCGCATATTCGGCTAGGAGTTAAAAGACCAGAAGTCACAGGTGCGAATGGTCGAATGCACTTGCGAGATCGCATATACAGATATTGAGGCGCAGGTATGGCTCTAGTGTAATAAGTGAAAACTGCAGAAGCGGTTGGTTGACCGCAGAAGGTGTACCGCAGAAGCGGGAAAGGACTGCAGGTGCGGAATCCCAGGGTCAGAAAGTATATAAGGTTCCCTTCGCAAATTTTTGCTAAGTTCTCCAATTTTAAAGACGGGAAGTGAGCTAGGGCAGTGATTTTTCAGGAGAATCGAAGAGTTTCAGTTGGGTAAGCTTCTTAAGCTTCATTACTTGTGTTTATGATCATTTTTCCATTGTTTAATCATGGTATTAGTGGAAATTAAGGAAGAAAATTAGGGGATTAGGGCTTGAAATTGGAGATCTTGACTTAGGGATTTGAGGGGTCGTTTGTGGTCGAATTTTGATGTTCTTGGTATGTATGGACTCGTGGGAGGATAAGGATTCTATTGATGTGACTTCTATCGGATTCCGAGATATGAGTCATATTTGGCCCGAGGGGCTTGTTGATGAAATTTTGCTGCATTCACTCTTGTTAGTCTCTGTTGAAATTATTTTAATAAATGTTTCCAAAAGATTTTGAATTGAAACTGGAGTTTTACGAGATAACTAGCTATTTAAATACAAATTTTGACTTGATATTTCTGCTGAGATTTCTTATATAATTTTATAATGCTCGTCACTGCACTCAGACTTTATTTACTTTAGTTACTTACTAAGTTGGCGTACTCACGTTACTCCCTGCATCTTGTGTGCAGATCCAGGTACCCGAGCATCAGAGTGAGAGCTTCCAGCACTATCAGAGTTTATCCGGAGATCGCAAAGTAGTTGCATGACGTTCGCAACCCTGCTTTCATCCTTCCTATCTTAGGATTGTATTGTCCAGACTAATTTGTACTATTCAGACAGTATTTTGGTTTTACTTAGAGGATCATGACTAGTGACACCGGATTCGGGATGTATTAGTATATTTTGTACTGGTTTCCACATATTTTTGTTGATTTGTATATTACATATGAAGAATTTGAGACTTAATCGGATTTAGAAAATGATTTTATAAAATAAATTCGATGTGGTAAAATATTGGATTGGCTTGCCTAGTACTGTGATAGGCACCATCACGACCAGGGTATTTGGGGTCGTGACATATACAGTGTGTGGATGCGAGATTTTGATGTTATAGAATTTTTGGATGAGGAAAATTTTATTCTATGGCTCACGGGCTTGGATGAATTAAGGAATTTCAGTTATGTTGTGTTGTAAGACCTATATGGGATAGGGTGACGTGGGATCACCCCTGGGTATGTGCATGGTAAGGTTACACTGTGATTTTTTGGTTTTTCGATCAACTCCGGGCACGTTCGAGGACGAACGTATGTTTAAGTGCGGGAGGATGTAATGACCCGACCGGTCGTTTTGAGAATTTGCACTTCGCTCGATTGTTTAAGGGCACGAGTAGCTCTGTATAATATAATATGACTTATGTGAATCGTTGGTTTTGGTTTTTAGGTTATTCGAAATTGATTTTGAAGAATGATTCTCAGCTAGAAGTTTTAAATTTGAAAGGATTGACCAAGCTTGACTTTTTAGAATTTGACCTCGGATTGGATTTCTGATTGTTCCATTAGCTCCATTGGGTGATTTTAGACTTAGGAGCGTGTACGCATCGTGATTTGGAGGTCCGTAGTAGAATTTGGCTTAAAATGGCGAAAGTTAGAGATTTGGAAAGTTTGACCGGGAGTGGACTTTTTTATATCAGGGTCAGATTTCGATTCTGAAAGTTGGAGTAGGTCTGTAATATCAAATGTGACTTGTGTGCATAATTTGGGGTCAATCAGACGTGATTTGATATGTTTGGGTATAGATTGTGGAAGTTTGAACGTTCAATTTCATTAATTTTGAATTGAAGCGTGATTCGTGGTTTTGACGTTATTATGTGTGTTTTGAGGCCCCGAGTAGGTCTGTGTGATGTTATTATCTTTTTGGTATATTTGGATGTGGTCCCGAGGGGCTCGGGCGAGTTTCAAGCGAGGTTCTGATCACTATTCTTGATGTTTTCATTGCTGAGGAGCTGCTGGTTTTGATGTTCCACACCTGCACTGATATTCCGTAGATGTGATGGCCGTAGATGTGAGCCAAGCATCGCAATTGCAAGTTTTCGCTGAGGGGTTCCGCAGCAGCGGAGGTATTTGCGCAGAAGCGCGATAGCAGGTGCGGTCCTGGCCATCGCAGAAGCTGTTTTCTCGCAAATGCGAGCTCTTTATCCGCAGAAGCCGATGTCGCAGATGCGATATTCCGCAAATGCAGAATAGCTAGGCAGAGTTATAAAAGTCGAGGTTTTGGTTCTTTATTCATATTTTGCTAAGTGGGACTCGAATTGAGGCGATTTTGGAGCAAATTTCATCACAAGGATTGGGGTAAGTGTTCTCTACTTAGTTTTGATTATATTTCAGGAATCCATCTTCATTTTTAGTAATTGGTTGATGAATTTAAAGAGGAAGTTGAGGGTTTTGGCCTAATGTTTTATAATATCAATTTAGTGTTTTGAACATTGAATTGGAGTCGGAATTTTGTGAAACTAGTATGGTTGGACTCATAATTGAATGGGTCGTCGAGTTCCGAGGTGCGGGCCTGAGTGTGATTTTTTGCCGGATTTGGGAATTTATTTAGGATTCGATCCTTATCATTTGTAATTGTTTCCTTGGTATTTACCTCATGTTTTGATTTGTTTTTGCTAGTTTTGAGGCATTCGGAGATCGCTACGCGCGTGATGACATTCTTGGAGCATCACTTGGCTTGCTCAGCGTTTGCAATTGGCTTGTTTGAGATAAGTAATTATTTTAAACTTAGTTCTAAGGGTATGAAACTATGAATTATGTTCTATGTGATTGGTGTTGAGGTGACACATATGCTAGGTGACGGGCGTGTGGGCGTGCACCCTGTGAATTGTGACTCTGTTGTCTTTATGGCACTGTATAGTGGCCCTACCTTATTGATATCTATTTTTTTCACCTGTGATAAAGTAATTGAGATGTACATCATGATAGATATAATGTTTAGGCTTTATGCTGATATTGCTTGGAACCATAGTGGTCGTTTCTTGCTGTTATCTCATCGATTTCATTGATATTTCGTACTCAGTTACATTCATGCACTCATATCATATCTCAGTCTCAACTTTTACTTATTGATACATCATATCATTATTCCGGTCAGTTTTCGTGACATTGTGAATCCGTGGGAGGGACTGGAGAGATTGATGACTGAGTGAGGCCGAGAGCCAGCCTGATTATGAGTGACAGTTATGGGATCGGGCCGCATGCCGCAGCGGTTATATTTGTGAGCACGTGATTTTTGCCCTAAGCAAACTATTTCCAAAAGTCTCAAATAATTGATTTCTCTATTATTTTACAATTTTTGTGAATTTTTTGCTACGTTTTTGTGTTAATTGGTTGCATTTTATTCATATGAAAATACAAATATGCATTTGCATTTAGGGATTTAATGTCACAATTTTAGTATTAGTTAGTTTTAGAACAAAGTTAAAGAAAATTGCAAAAAATAGTTCTTTACACGTTTAATTGTTAATTGTTGCATTTATCTTTAAATAGAATTTTAAATAATTTTAGGAGTTAAATAGATTAATTAGGTCTTTGTTTTGTTTTAACATTTTATAAAATCAGAACAAAAATAATAATAAATAAATACAAAAGGCAAAGAAAAGAAAAGAGTAAAGGTCTTGATGAAAGACCAAATTTTGGGCCACAATTCAATTTTAAGCCCAAAAGTTATTTAGAACCGGACCAAACCCAAGCCCAAATTGCCCTGATCCAGTCCAATGGTTTAATGTTTAAACGACGTCGTTTCGTGATCTATTAATCACGACCGTTGGATCTTATCAATCCAACGATCCAGAACTGACTATGATGTTGGGTATATTAATGTCGGATAGCCCCACCCTACCCCTCAATCATCTCTCAGAATCCCTAATGCACGCCGGCGTAACGCCACCGTCTCCGCCGCTTACCGCCGCCCGCCGCCGGCCGAAAATCGTCTCCGCCGGCAGCGTTCATCCAAATCACCTGAAAATTACACCACCTCTTCATCTCATCTTCCTCTTCACGAATCTAGCCTTGTTTTTCCTCGAACCCCACCCCAAAGCTTCGAATATTCGATCGAAGTTTTCCGGCCATGACGCAACTCCGTCCAAACCACCCCAAATTAACACCACATAACCGCCTTTACCTCCTCTATCAAACCCCTCAAACCCCATCCCTCAAATCTGGCCGGAACTGCTCGAATATGGAATATAAATTTTCCGGCCAAAACCCTACTTTGTCCAAAGGGCCCCAAATTCATACCATATACCCCCCTGACCTCCCTCATCATTAATCCCCAACTAAATCCCCTCGAATCTGAGTAGAAGCACCCGTATTTTAAATCTAGGTTTTTGAGCATCGAGTCTTTAGGGTGGAACTTCAATGTCAGAATCTTTGGTTGGTAGTTTGGCCGTGAGAAGTCTGGAATCAGTTAAGTTTTTGTCCTATTTCTTTTTGTATTTTTAATCTGGTTTTTATTAATTCGATTTATGTTTTATTAGATGTAGTTTTAATTGTTGAATGATTCTAATTAGTAGTTTAGTTTAACAATAATCGGTTTCTTCAAGTAGTAAATGTTTAGGTTAATATTTAGGTTGATTTACATTGATTGTTTAATTCTGATATGATTTAGTTTAGTATTCAACCATTAGTTAATTGTTAAATGATTAGTTTAATTCAAATTGATTCCAATTATTGGTGCAGTTGATGATTTTGATTTTTGTGTTTTTTGTCAAAGTTCCGGTTTCAAATCAGTGTTAAGTATTAGTTTGTTTGAACTGAATAAATGTGGATTGTTAATTGGTTTAATTCTGATTGTCTGTCAAATGTTATAGTTTGAGTTTCATTGATTAGTCTTAATTAGTCATTAAGTTCACTTTGGGTTAACTTGGTTATAGCTGGTAGATTTTAGTTAGGGTTAGTAATTCAGGGGTGTTTTGGGCATATGAAATAGGCTAGTAGTAATTACAGTATAGTTAAAGGGTAGTTTGGGCATTGAAAAAGGGTAGTTTAATCAGATTTGGTAATTGTTGAAATGAAGTAAGGATAGAATAGGAATTGTAATGGGTTTAGACCCTTCTAGAATGGGCTTTAGTACAGATTTCAACAAAATAGGGGTAGTTACTTGTGTAACAAGTCAGAAAATAAAGGGTAAAAGTAGAATTAAAATAGGGACTAAAGTTAAAATGAAAACCTGAAATTATACCCTAAGTTGGCCTATAAATAGGCATTCATTTGCCTTGCATGGGAGGCTTTTGGAACCCCTGAAAATTGCTATAAGTTTTGGAGCCAAAAAATCCCCTCAAAAATCCCTCCTTACAGATCCGAGTTTGAAATTCAAGTTTGACCATCAATAGGAATTAGAAATCCTCTTTTAGATCTTATAATTGTCAAAGAAAACCAAAAACAACAAAAATCTGCAAAAAAAAAATCAAAAAAATATGTACTGTTACATTGATTTTAGCCAAATTTGATTAGGTCTCTTCTCCTCTGTTTGCTGAGTTTCCTCTGAAGTTTGACTGTTAGTTTGCCGAGTGGTTTTGGTTCATTCAAGCTGGTCTGAGTTGAATTTTGGTCTGCTGAAAGTTTCAGAGGTGTTCTGTGCTCATTGTCGAGTTTATTTGGGTTATTTGCTGAGTGTGGGAATTTCTGGGTTCGATCTCATGCTGGTTTGAGTCATTCAAGTTGTTGACTGCTTTGTCCTGTTTGATTTCGAGCTGTTCTCGACTACTGAATCATTTTCTGGGCTGTTGTTACTCATTTGTTGATTGCTGCTGACCTTTTTTACCTCTTATTCCTTCCTAATCTCCAGGTACACGTCTTGTAAAATCCCATGCTTATGGAACATGAAATGAAGTGAATGAATGATTCTTCATGTATGCTCATATTGGATTCCATGTAGTTTAGGATGAAATATCATGTGTTTTCAAATAGGACTATTTCGGACTGTACAGGACTGTTAAATTTGAAGCTGGAGTTTAACCATTCTAACATAGTAGAGTTTGAGTTCATATGATAACTGTTTAGTAAAGCTTGAAACTGGCTTTGAAATCAGAGTGTAGGCCATGTCAAATTCAGACGTAATAAAAATGTTTTAGTAGTACAGTACTTTAGTTTTGACACTAGTAAGTTGATTTTAAAATCAGAGATTTAGCACTTCTCGTATTACTGTGTTTTTGAGTTTAGGACTTTGATGCAGATTTTAATTGCTCTGTTAGTTCATGGAATCTCATAGGTATTTGTAGCAGTTAGCTAGCCTAAACATAGTCTGCAGATGAAATTGGATTCCAACAAATAGTAGTTCGTTAACAGGTTGTATATTGTCCCTTTCATTACAAAATCAGAACATTTCGAAACAAGTCCAGCCGCCGTAGATTCAAACTGAAATTCCATTTGGTTCAGGGTCTGTTGATAGGTTCAAGGCTCAACAGCCTATTTTATTGGTTTGGACCTCAGTGCCCTAGCGAGTGGCCCAGGTCCAGATCTGATTTCTGTGTTCGTTTGGGCTTGGGCCCAGGCCTATGACTGGCCAGCCTTCAGTGTAGACTTGGGGGTGTAATTTCTATTCTTTGGGCTTATATAGGAGCCCAAGTAACTGGATTATGGTGCTGAATTGTCGTTTGGTCCAGATACAAATCAATTAGGATTTTTTTTCTCTTTATAGGCAAATAAAACAATAGAAAATTGTAAATTGCTTCAGGTTTGCCTTTTAATAATAAAACGAGATGAGCCTCGCTACGCGAAACAAACGAATTGCGGGGCCCTCAAAAATGCTATAAAAATACTTAGAATTCGGGTGAACCGTTTAGCAAATCTCACGGATTTTCCCTAAAGATAATAAACGCGTAGTTGCTTTAGGCGCGTATTTTAATAATATTACCTTCCCAAATACGGGTGCACATTTATGTGACCCAAATCTAAATCTCAACGAAGTCGAAATGCGTCAAAAGCCACGGGTGCACTGGTGTGACGTGGTTCGAGATACATTTTCACAACGTTGCAATTCGTATTAAAAATACATAAAATAAAAGCGGTTCAAATAAAAGGCACATAGGTTAGAACATGTTTTAAAATCAGATAAGAGCAAATACAACAGTTGAGCGACCGTGCTAGAACCACGGAATCCGGGAATGCCTAACACCTTCTCCCGGGTTAACAGAATTCCTTACTCGGATTTCTGGTTCGCGGACTGTTAACAGAGTCATAATTTCCTCGGTTCGGGATTCAACCGGTGACTTGGGACACCATTAATCTCCCAAGCGGCGACTCTGAAATCTTAATAATCAAATCCCGTTCCGATTGTCCTTTAAGTGGAAAAACTTCTTTACATCACAGTGTAGGAAAAAGGAGGCGTGACAATATTGATGATTATGATAGCGCTTGGGCTGTAGGAGCCCCTCAGGAGTTTGTAACACACCCCAGTGAGCGTAGATGATATTAGTGAGTGATGGATTTCCCTGGACATGGATTTGTCCGAAGTATTTGATATCTGTAGATGGATTTCTCCACATGATTGGATTGCCCTTTTTCTTTGGTACTGGGTGACTTATAGTCAATGTTGTATATGTTCCTAGATGGATTTCCTTGGGCCACATGGGCCATATACTATATCGAGTGGTTGAGCATATATATATATATATATATATATATATATATTGAGGGATGGATTTCACGGGACATGGATTTGCCCAAAGTACTTGATACTTGGAGATGGATTTCTCCACAGGGTTGGATTGCCCTTTTTCCTCGGTATTGGGTGACTAATAGTCAGTGTTGTATATGTTCCAGGATGGATTTTCCATGGCCTTATGTGGCATATACAGAGTCGAGTGGTTGAGTATGATGAGTGAAAAGTGTGAGACAGCGAGATTGAGTACTCTGAGAGTGTGAGTACATGATTCATCTCTGAGATACATGGTATTGGCATGCATATATGATATACATGCATAGAGACGCATTTTCCTTATGTTGTACGGTATCACGACGTTCATGATTTCTTTTAGTCTCTTTGATATATGGGTAAATAGAGGTATTTCACACTTGCTATTTGAAAAGAAAATGAAACATCTTATTTATTTTTGGAAAGGATTTTTTGGAAAATTTTTAGTTTTCAAACTATCTTGTATTTTTCGAAGATTCTGGTAAAGGATTGGGTTATCACTGATATTCTTGAAAAGCAGAACTATTTTTCGGAAATATTGTGAAAAACCTGAGCATTTTATCTCTGAGTTACCATGCTCTCTGTGGTCATGAACTGTTATTGGCTTCTTGTGTTGGACCCAACCATGTTCTAGCTCGTCACTGCTCTCAACCTAAGTTTAGGTTTGTTACTTATTGAGTACATGGGTTCGGTCGTACTCATACTACACTACATGCACATTGCGTGCAGATTTCAGATGCTGATGCTGCTACATTCGATCGGAGCTGAATTGAAAGATATACATGCATTACGGTTGTGGCTGCCTCTTGTTCATGGTAGCCATGGATTTATAAAATTCTATTTATGTACTTTTCAAATAGAAGATATATTTAATTCATATAAGCTTTGTAAAATCTATTCTTAGAAGCTCATGATTTGTACTACCAGTCCTTGGGAAATGTAAAAAATTCAGAAAATTCCTTTGTTTAATTGTTGAATTAATATTATTGAAATTGAATAGTTCATAGTTGGCTTACCTAGTAGGTTGGGTTAGGTGCCATCACAACTAGTGGATTTTGGATCGTGAGAGAGATGATACAAGAAGATAATGTCATTATTATGGCATGAATATTCATTGGTCATGTACCTATTGTACACCAAAATATTTTGGCAATGTGATTATTAAAGGAAAACAGTAATGCAAGAAACAGATCTTGCATATAATTTTGACTATGACCATGGTATAACTTACTCTTTAAAAGAGATATCATATGGATGTAAATAATGTGGTTGTACAAAGTTAATTGAGAGCTATGGAAGAGCCAATTGTTACTAATTTGGAGGAATAAAATTGATTATCAGTAAAGCATTGTGTTGTAGTAAGTGTCAAAAAAACTTGTTGAGTTTCTAAAGTATTCGCTAAAGCGGTCGGTTATATTGAGACTATAAATAATGAGAAGATTTAATATATTTATATTACTATAACTGTAGCGCGGTAATATGTATATGAAAACTACTCGCTTTATTATCTGATTTGTACTACACAAATAAAAATATGGTAAAATTATATGACTCAGTAAAATGGATATTTATTGATATAAAAACCCATGTCATAGTAAACTGGATTTTAATTAACAATTGCACATGTCATGACGTAGGGTGTGTTTGGTATGATGGAAAATATTTTTTAATTTTCCCATGTTTGGTTGGCTTAAATGTTTTTGAAAACATTTTCCTTATCAACTCATTTTATGTTTTCCTTATCAAGAGAAGGGAAAATATTTTCCAAAACTCTTTTCAACCTTCCCCAGCCTCACCAACCCACCCCACCCCCTCTCTAAAAAAGGTTTTTTTTTCTTCAAATTTAAGTTTTCTGTTACCACCCACCATACGACTCTTCCACCCTCCATCCCCACCTCACCCTGCAAAAAAATTTTTACCTTAATTTTTTTTTTGCAATTTCAAATTTCTGTTTTTTCGTTTTTTTGCACCTCCCACAAACACCCCAACCCTATTGCCTGCGTTACCCCCCCCCCCCCCCCGCACAAATTTTTTTTTAAAACTTTTTTTTTGTAATTTAAATTTCTATTTTTTTTTTGTTTTACTATCCCCCCCCACCAGGCCCGCCCCTGCCCCTTACCCCCTCCCCCACCCCCTTGCCCCCTCTGCCCCCCGAAAAAAATATTTTTAAAATATATTTTCAGTTTTAATTTTATTATTTATCGGTTTAAAAAGGCTCAAAATTTTTCAAGTTCCAAAATTATGAGTTCGGAGGTTTATGTGTCTGGAAGTTTATGGGTTTAGAAATTATACAATTTATGGGTTTGAAATTCCGTGGTTTTGAAAGTTTAGAGGTTCGAAAGTTTATGAAATTTGTGGGTCCGAAAGTTTTTTGGTTTGAAAGTTTATGGCTTCATGTTTATTATATCTAAATTATTTATGAATACTCTTGAGAAGTCATTTTCCTTCATTTGCGTACCAAACACCGGAAAATGAATAAGATTACTACTTGTTTTCCAAGAAAACACACCCGTAAACCTGAAGTTTACTGATACAGATAGTTTTATCAGGCATGGCCTATTGAGCAATCTCTATTTAAGTATGATGTGCAAAATTAATGAGAACACACAGGTAAGTATTGAAGAACATTCTTGATGAATTCTCTTGTGTTTCTTATTCTCGCAATTATAATACCAACTAAAATTGGGATTGAATCCCTTGAATTTTGAAATTTATCAAAGGTGAATAGAGCTCATTCACATGCCATGTAAAATTTATAAATGTCACGATCCAAAATCCATTAAAGGTCGTGATGGCGCCAGAAACCACTATCAGTTAAGCCAACACTAAATAGTTAATTAAATTCTCATTTTAATATTCTTGAAATCACCAATTTCCTTCAATTTAACTAGCAAAAGTTGAACTTTACAGAATAAATAATAATGTTTTCCACTTTCAATACTGAATACCCTGTAATCATCCCAGAACCCGGTGTCACAAGTGCATCAACATTTACTAGGAAATAAAATAAAATAAAATACAACATCTGTCCGAAATACAAATTTGGACAGGAAAGAGAAATGCAAACAATCTGAAGGAGACTCTACTGGTTGCAGATCGTAACATGGAATACAACTCACCCAAGTCCCTGCATCAACTACGCTACTGCACCCACAAGGTCGCTGAACATACATGTGACTGTACAACAAAATATACATCAAGTGTAGTATGATTACAAAAATAATGCGTACCCGGTAAGTATCCAGTCTTACATCGAAGAAGTAGTGACAAGAGGTTGACTTCAACACTTACTAGTGGTCCAATAATATCAGGTACAGTAAAGAGGTAAATAAATGAATAAAATAAGCATAAAGATACGTGATACAAATTCCCCTCTTTACAATGAACTCAAGCTCCTCATTTGAAATTCCCTCCTTAAGCGGAGCACACATAAGGGTGTAGTGGACCTCATCAAGTAGATTATCATAAATTCAAATCCGAAAAACTCACGGATACACTGGCTTCTTGCCAAATGTTACGCACGATTCCATGAGGATATGATATAGGATATTCCATGGTGTACGGCCCGATCCAACATGAAAACTAAATTGTGCACTGCTAAGGGTCGAACAACACGAACAATAGATACATCTATAAACCAGCCGAGGCGAACGTCCCTCTCCCATGATAGTATGGTACATAGATCCTATCGAGGCAAACGACCCGATCCCATAAGAGTGAAATACATATTCTTGCCGAGGCGAATGACCCGATCCCATAAGTGTAGTAGACATTTACTCCGCTCGCGGAATATGATTGTGATGCGGTTACACATTCTAAAATAACTATTATTATAATATTCTTTAATTCTTTTCAACATATGAAATCCAAATGAAACTTTCAAGTCCCGAAATCCTTAGTTTCAACTCTTTTCAAGGCATTTAATAAGCATACTCGATAAAAATTCCTTTCAAGTCAAGTAAATAACAGGATCAATTAATGGTATCAGCAAATCATGGTATAAGCCTAGAACTACTCGAACATAAGCATAATTAGTAGATACATACGGACTCTCGTCACCTCGTGCGTACGTAGCCCCCACAAATAGAAGCACGTAATAATTTAGTTCACCTATGGGATTAATTCCCTCCTACAAGGTTAGAAAGTTGACTTACCTCGCACCGAAGCTCCATAACCGACTCCCAAGCCCTTCCGACGACTCAAAAGATGCATAACACTCCAAAACTAGTCAATAAATGTGCAAACCAATAAAAATATACTCTAATACTATTATAACCATTTCAACCTCCATTGGAAAAGTCGATAAAAATCACCCTCGGGCCCCCAGGCCCACGTGCCCGAATTCCGATATTTTTCGAAGATAAACTTTACCCATATCCTCACTAACTCAAATATATAATTTATTCTCAATTCCATGCCCAAATTCGTGGTCAAAATCAAGAATTCCAAGTTCTAGGTTTTCTATCAAGAACCGAACAATTTCTACCAATTTCCATGTTTAAATCCTTATCCAAACCATGTATCTAACTTGTAATAAGTGGGGATCAATTACCTTGAGTTGCTTGATGAAAATCTCCCCTTAAAGCTCTCCAAAATCACCCGAACCAAATGAAAATGGGAAAAAATGGCCAAATCCCATCTTTAAATTGACACTACCCAGCACAACCCTTCTTCACGAGCGCGGCACATGCCTCGCGTTCGCGAAGCTCAACAACCTCACACCCAGAAATCCCTCTTCGCGTTCGCGGCCCTCTGATCGCATTCACGAAGACCAGATGCCCTGACCCTTCGCTTTCGCGTTCCCTTCTACTCGTTCGCATAGGCTGATAACTAAGGATTCTAGTTTATTTTACACTCCTTTTTACTTGAGTATTGATTAAAAATGTATACAAATAGTCCCAAAGGCTTACATGTTGTGCTTGTTTGCAGGGTTTGGTCAATAAGGTGACAATTAGTCAAAACCAGCTCAAAAAGGAGCGAAACATGCACAAGTACCAAGAACAAGTCAAGGCACTGCTGCAACATAAAATCAATTGTAGCCGCAACAGACCCACTACGGCTGCAGACCATTTAGTGCGGTCTGTGGTGGATAAGTTCAGAGAAGTGAAAGTTTGGAGGCTCAAGCTTTGCGGTCCGCGGAGGATTTCTCGCGGCCGCAATAGCCTCTTCGCGGCCGCAGTGCATTTTATGCGGTCCGCGGAGAGGGGATTTCAGAGAGTTATAAGTTTGGAAAATTGAAGCCAGTGCGGTCCACGGAGCATTTTATGCGGACCGCAATGAAGCCACCGTGGCCGCGGTGCATTTTATGCGGCCCGCAATGGACAAATTCAAAGAATGGAAAGTCAAGCCAAAAGCCTCATCGCAGCCGCGATGCATTTTTCGCGGTCCGCAATACCTCCGTCAGGGGTATTTTTGTCAAAAAAATTTGGCCTTGTATAAATACATTCTTTTCATATTTTAGGGTATCTTTTGTAATCTGTTAGAATCCAGAGCACGTGAACGACTGTTTTGTTCCATTTTGAGTAATTTGTAGCTACGTTAAAACTAAATCTTCATTATCTTAGTTCGTAATTCAATTATATGGGTTATTCATCATCTATTTATCAGTTGTCTTCCATTATTATGAGTAGCTAGACCCATTAGCTAGGGTTTTGGCTCAACCCTAATGTGGGTATTTGACGGGTCTTGAGTTTTAAGGCTTAGATGTATATGAGTGTTGGATATTTGGACTAATTTGTACTTTCCGTGTTGAATTAGTGGTTGTAAACACTAATTTGTGCCTTTTTGACTTAGGCTCTTCTTGAGAAAGAGAGCTTGAGTCTAGGAAAATTAGTCCAACAAGGAATTGGGGTGTATTGAAGAGATTGATAGCCCTAATTAAATGGCTAAACCTAGAGATAGTAATACCTGACTTGAACCTATATTGCTTGCACAATTTCAATACTAGTTGGTCTTGAGAAAATCAATTAGGGCAAAATCATTCAAACTACCGAGAGGTATAGAGTGAGTAGTTTCGTGCATTGTTTATATTTTAATCCCCAACATAACAACCTATCCTTAGAGTTGAGAACCCATCAAGTACTCACCTAGGAGAAAGCCACTTCCCTAGTGCCTCTTTAACCATTTAGAAAACCTTTCAAGCATTTCACTCTTAGTTTAATTTAGCATCTTATTAGTATAAAATTAGAAGTAACAACTGAACAATTATGATTGGAAGTGTAATTAAGAGCACTATGCATTGCTAATTGAGATAGGAAACCAAATCCCAACCAATTCTAGCTCCATGTGAATTCGATCCCGACCATCTTGGGTAAAAGCTGCTTCGACCACTCTTGCCACTCTGTAGTGGTGTAGGGGTTGAACCAATCACTTTTTGGTGCCGCTGCTGGGGATCTAACGATTTTGGTTATCTATCTGAATAGTTTTGTGTATTATTTTTCTTTCCTTCTGTGTTACTAATTTGTGAGTGTCACAAATTCAGGTACAAAATGGTAGCAAACAACGCAGCTCTTGGAGATCTTCCACCGAGGGAAGAGGTAGATTATAATATTGATGACGGGGTTCCTATTGTGCCTCAAGCTCAAAGGAGAGGCCACCAGGCCAATGATAATGTTCAAGACACTCCCTCGCCACCTCCAAGAGTGGCTCCTCGAGTGCTTCCCAACCAAGGATATCCTAATGCAATTGTCCCACCCCGGATCCAGGCGGACAATTTTCAAATTAAAAATGTGATGTTGACCTTGTTGGAGCAGCGATTGTATTTCATAGGTGCTCCCCATCAGAATACTTACAAGTAACTTAAGGGTTTCGTGGATACCTGTTGGGGGAGCAAGCAAACAAATGTGTCAGAGGATGCACTTCGGTTGAGACTATTCCCTTTCTCACTTTGAGGGAAGGCTTTGGACTAGATTGAACGGCTTCCCAACTATTCCATCATTACTTGGGATGTGTTGTCGGATAAATTCATCGCAAAATTTTTCTCGCCGGGTCACATGGAAACTTCGAGGGATGAAATCTTGGCTTTTAAATAGGATCCCAACGAACCACTGCATGGGATATAGGGGAGATACCGGACCATGGTAAAGGAATGTTCAAAAAATGATATGACTGAGGCAATGATACAACAAACGTTCTACCGGGGCATTAACACAACAAACTAGTGCATAGTGAACCAACTCGCTAGGGGCAATTTCACGAACACATCATATGATGATGCTAATGCAATATTGGATGAGATCATTGACACATCTTCTACTTGGCAAAGTAGAGCCAATGTGCCATAGGGTGACCCCACGGTCATTCGCTTGTACAAAGAGCTTCATGATCATGGGCAGGCAATAGCAGAACTGACAACCACAATGAACTAGCTAGCAAAAGCATAATTACAGAAAGTTCAAAATCCACGACAAGTGAATGCTATGGAGGGTGTTAACATGCTAGTGCACAAAAGAAGACAACGAAGCCAACAAAACCAAGGGAGTTCGGATCAATTTGACCAAGATAGTGGAGGGTTCTAAGATGAAGTGCAATACGTGAACAACTATCAAGTCCAAAGGGGCAATTCTTCTAACCGACAACAACAATGGAGATCCCCCAAGGCAATTGGGGAAATCAACAACACCAAGGGAATAGTAATTAGGGGAACAACAACCAAAATTCAAATTGGGGCAACTAGAGCAATAATTAGAGCAATCAGAGTAATTGGAATGGTAATGGCAACAACAACAACAGGGGTGGAGAAAACAATCAGGGTGGTTGGAACAGCAACAACCAAGGAAATCGGGGGCAAGACTTTCAAAGGCCCTCAATGTATCAACAACCTAACAATCCACCCCCATTTCCATCCCAAGGTCGTAGTTCATCGAACCAAGAAATGGGGGAGAATTGAAATGATGTTCGAACAGATGATGAAGAAGAATGCTAACTCGCATGCTCAGTTGGTTTCCCACAATACTTCAATAAGGAACTTGGAGGTTCAATTAGGCCAAATCTCACAATCCTTGAACACTCGCCCTAAGGGGGCTTTACCTAGTGATACGGTAGTCAACCCGAAGGGTGGTAACAATATTGGGCATACAATGGCGATGAGGCGAGGATGTGAATGCCTCCAATCAAAAAGAAATTTTGAGTGATGAAGTTGAGTTGCAAGAGAATGAGGTCCCTTTGGTAGTTGAGAATGTGATTGATGAGAACGTAAATGAGGAAGTGAGGATTGATATTCAAGATCAAGAGGTGGAAACTCAAAAGGACGTGAAACCGTCTAGGTAACACGTAATTGACATGGCGGAAATAGTTGTTCCTAAAGCCAAGGCATCTTTGGCAAGGCCATCTCCACATTATCCTCAAAAGCTTGCGAAGCAGAAAAATGAGAACCAATTCAAGAAATTTATTGACATGATGAAGAGCTTATCCATTAATGTGCCTTTTGGTGGACGCTCTAGAACAAATGCCGGGTTATGCTAAATTCATGAAAGACTTGGTAACAAAGAAAAGATCCATGGATTGTGAAACTATCAAGATGACCCACCAAGTTAGTGCAATAGTGCACTCTATGGCTTCGAAGTTAGAAGACCCCGGTGCTTTCACCATTCTGTACACCACTGGGAGTGCGGACTTTGCAAAAGCTCTATGTGATTTTGGGACAAGTATCAACTTGACGCCCTATTCAGTTTTCATGACTTTGGGTATTGGGCAACGGATGGAGACTTCCATGCGATTGCAAATGGCAAATAGATAAATGAAGAGGCCATTGGGTATTATTGATGATGTTCTTGTCCGGGTGGAAAAATTTATCTTGCTAGATGATTTTGTGATTCTTGACATCGAGGTCGATTTTGAGGTGCCTATAATCTTGGGAAGACCTTCCCTTGCAATTGGGAAGGCCTTAGTTGATGTGGAAGCAGGGGAACTCACTTTCTGAGTGGGTGATGAAAACGTGGTCTTTCGTGTGTGCAAGTCAATGAAGTAGCCCAATGTACTAAAGTGTACTCATTTGTGGATCTATTCACGAAAGTGATAATTGATGATACTAGTGCAATGATCAATGTGGAGGACCCTCTAGAAGCGGTATTGTTGAATCCTGAAGTAAATGAGGATGATGGCCGGGTGGAGTGTGGTAATGCTTTACATGGAATGGGCTCTTACTCTTATGAGCCTTGGAAACTCTCTTTAGATCTTGTGAATAGGAAAATTCCACCAACAAAGCTCTCAATTGAGGAACCTCCCCTGTTGGAGTTGAAGCCGTTGCCTCCACACCTCAGGAATAAATTCTTAGGCCCTAGTTCAACTTTGCCAGTTATTCTTTCCTCTTGTCTTAGCAACATGTAGGTAGATGCCACATTGGCGGTGCTCCAAAAGCGGAAAAAGGCAATTGGATGGACTTTAGCTGATATTTGGGGGATAAGCCCCGCATTCTGTATGCACAAGATCACTCTGGAAGATGATGCAAAGCCCTCATTGGAACATTAAAGGAGGTTGAATGAAGCAATGCAAAAAGTTGTAAAAAAAGAGGTGATCAAGTGGTTGGATGTCGGGGTTGTGTACCCCATCTCTAATAGTTCTTAGACTTCACCGGTGTAATATGTGCCGAAGAAGGGTGGTATGACCATGGTTACCAATGCGCAAAATGAGTTTATTCCTGCTAGAACTGTCACCGGATGGATGGTATGTATGGATTACCGCAAGTTGAACAAGGTGACCCGCAAGGATCACTGTGCATTGCCTTTTCTTGATCAGATGCTAGATAGACTTGTTGGGCGTGCCTTCTACTGTTTCCTGGATGGGTATTCTGGGTACAACCAAATTTTGATTGCTCCGAAAGATCAGGAGAAGACTACCTTCACTTGCCCTTACGGTACCTTTGCCTTTTCTAGGATGCCATTTGGGTTGTTTAATGCACCGGCTACATTCCAGTGGTGTATGATGGCCATTTTCACCAACATGGTGGAAGATACTTTGGAGGTGTTCATGGACAACTTCAGTGTTTTGGGAAACTAATTTGATGAATGCTTGAAGAATCTTGATAGGGTGTTGGCCCGGTGTGAAGAAACCAATCTTGTGCTCAATTGGAAAAAATGCCACTTCATGGTTGAGGAGGGCATAGTTCTTGGCCATAAAATTTCAAAGCATGGTATAGAGGTGGAAAAAGCTAAAATTGGGTGATTTCAAGGCTTCCTCCCCCTACTTCTGTCAAGGGGGTTAGAAATTTTCTTGGGCATGCGGGGTTCTACCAGAGATTTATCAAGGATTTTTCTAAGTTAGTTAATCCTTTGTGCAAGCTTTTGGAAAAGGATGCCAAGTTTGTGTTCAATGAGGGTTTTGTATGCAAGCTTTCAAACTTCTTAAGCACAAGTTGACCATCACTCCTATTATTACCGCACCCTATTGGAGCTTGCCTTTTGAGCTCATGTTTTATGCGAGCGATGTTGCGGTTGGGGCAGTTTTAGGTCAAAGAGTGAATAAAATGTTTCATCCGGTGTACTACGCGATCAAGACCATGAATGATGCTCAAGTGAACTACATAGTGACTGAAAAAGTGCGTTTGGATATTGTGTTCGCAATGGAAAAATTTCGGCCGTATCTCATGGGCGCCAAAGTCATAATTCATACCGATCATGTCGCACTCCGGTACTTGATGACGAAGAAAGATTCCAAAGCTAGGATGATACGATGGGTCTTGTTACTTAAATAGTTTGATTTGGAGATTATAGACCAGAAGGGTTGTGAAAACCAAGTGTCGGACCACTTGTCCCGCTTGGAGGAGGATGGGAGGCCTCGTGATGGCCTAGAGATCAATGATTCATTTCCCGACAAACAAATCCTTTTTGTGTCGGTGAATGGTATGACATTGTTTGCGGACGTTGCTAATTTCCTTGTGACTGGTATAATCCCGTGTGAGCTCTATTCTAACCAAAGGAAGAAGCTCAAACGGGATAGTTTGGACTTTCATTGGGATGAGCCGTACTTGTTCAAGATCTGCATGGATGGTGTGATCCGAAGGTGTGTCCCGGAGGAGGAGCAATTGCGTATCTTGAGGCTTGTCATTCCGCTCCCTATGGTGGTCATCACGGTGGGGCTAGGACAGCTTCAAAAGTTCTTAGTTGTTGGTTTTTCTGGCCAACTTTGTATAAAGATGCAAATGAACTTGTGAAGAGATGCAACGAATGATGAAGAGTGGGTGGAATTTTGAAGAAAGATGAGATGCCTCTTAATACTATTCTTGAAGTTGATATTTTTGATGTGTGGGGCATTGATTTCATGGGTCCGTTTGTTGGCTCGTTTGGGAACACATACATTCTAGTGGCGGTTGACTATGTTTCATAGTGGGTTGAGACCGCGGCTTTACCCAACAATGAGGCCCGGAGTGTTGCATTTCTCAAGAAGAGCATTTTTACTAGGTTTGACACTCCTCGTGCAATCATAAGTGACGAGGGGTCTCATTTTGCAATAGAGCTTTTGACACTTTGTTTGCAAAGTATGGTGTCAATCACAAAGTTTCTACCCCTTACCATCCTCATGTGAGTGGCCAAGTTGAAGTCTCAAACAGGGAAATCAAGAGTATATGATCAAAGACGTTGAATGCAAATAGGACCGATTGGTCAAAGAAATTGGATGATGCTCTATGGGCTTATAGGACTGTTTACAAGACTCCGATTGGTATGTCTCCGTACAGGTTGGTGTTTGGGAAAGCTTGAGATCTACCGGTTGAGTTAGATCACAAGGCTATGTGGGCCTTAAGGAAGCTAAATCTTGAATGGGATATGGCAGCAAATCTTCGTGTGGAGCAATTTAATGAACTTGATGAATTCCGATTCCATGCCTACTCCAGTTCGTCCTTGTATAAGGAAAAGATGAAGTACCTTCATGATAAGTATGCTTGTGGCAAGGAGTTAAAAGTGGGCGAATTTGGTTCTCATGTTCAATTCTTGGTTACGTCTGTTTTCGGGAAAGCTTAAGTCGAAATGGATTGGACCTTTTGAAGTGGTGTTTGTGACTCGTTTTGGTGCACTTGACTTCTAAAACAAAAATGGAGAGGTCTTCAGAGTTAATGGGCACAGAGTCAAGCACTACCTTGGGAAGATTGATGACAGCCACGTGGTGGCATTGATCCATCTAAAGTGATTTGATGGTAACCTGCGTCGTGCCGCGATGTTAAATCAGGCACTTCTTGGGAGGCAACCCATGTGTCTTTCATTTTGTTTTTCTTTGATTTTCTTTTTAGTGTAGGATTTGCTTTTGGACTAACTGCTTGTGAGATGTGTGTAAGATTGTTTTGATGAAGTACATGACCAAGTTGGAAAAATGTCACAAGTTTGCACTGCGGCCGCATTGCATTTCTTGCGGCCGCAAGGGCCTTAGCGCAGGGGCAAAATTTCAATGTCGTCCGCAGTGGTGAATAATTAAAAATTGGGTTCTCTGAAGATTGTCACCGCGGCCACAATGCATTTTTTGCGGTCTGCGATGACCTACCGCACCTGCAAAAGCTTTTTCTACGGTTCGCTGTGATATTCTCCCCAATGCTTCCTGTGGTAAACCACCGCGGTGCGTTTTATGCGACCACGATGGGCAGGTACAGTAGGTCCCAGGATCTTTTTTCTATAAATAGAACCTCAGTCCCCCATTTACCCTTTTCGCTTTTCGCTTTCCACATAGAACAAAATCACTGTTCATCAAGCCCTAACTGTGCAAATTCAATCACTCATCTTCATTCATTTTTTGTTGCATCTCATTTCTGGTACTTTTAATCCTTCCCTAGTTTTTAACTTTGTCTTATTTTCTTTTACTTAGTTAGTTGTACTTCTTTTTCTTCTTTTTTCTTGAAATTTGTAGCGTAGGGTTACGTCATGCCTTTAGAATAGGACTAATTAGTTAAAAGTGATACCTAGGGGCTTGATAATAAGTGAATATAGGCTAAATATAAGACAAATGATGAAATCCTAGGTTGGTGTTTCTGTGTATTGCTTACTGCGGTCCGTGGTGGATTTCTTGTGGTCCGCGATGCTTTACCGCAGCCGTGATGATTTTCCTGCGGTCCGCGGTGGGAAACTTTAGAGCTATGATTTTGAGGACCGCGGCCGCGGTTGATTTCATGCGGTCAGCGGTGCCTTACCGCGCCCGCAGACCATTTCTTGCG
Source organism: Nicotiana attenuata (assembly GCF_001879085.1). Lineage (NCBI taxonomy): Eukaryota > Viridiplantae > Streptophyta > Magnoliopsida > Solanales > Solanaceae > Nicotiana > Nicotiana attenuata. Next base: position 138,886 of record NW_017671288.1, on the reverse strand, counting down.
GTCCGCGGTGCCTCGAATCAGTGAGTGCATATTCTGACCCCCACCCCAATGCGGACCGTGATACCATTTTGTGCGGTCCGCGGTGGTCTCTTTGCGGCCGGACTGCATTTTATGCGGTCCGCAGTCTGCTGTCTGCAATTATATTCTTCATTGATTCTTCTGATACTGTGATACTAACAAGCTTCAACTGAATTCCACTTGCAGAAAGTGATTAAATCATAAGGTGGTGGTGGAAAAGAAAAGGGAAAAGGAGAGTCCTCCCGGGGTAGGGGACAAAGCATGATCAAATTGACCCTACAAGTACGGCATGCAATAGAGCTGCTTCCCATTCGGGAAGTGAGTATTGCCCTCCGGGCACTCCTACTGCTCAAGCTTCAGTTACAATTTGTTCTGAGTCGTCTAAGGGCTCAGCTGAGGGCAGTGACAGTGCAACATCTACTTTACCTACTGCTGCATCACCTGGAGATGATCCCGTTGACGATGAGGTTCCGGATGAAAAGGGAGGGGTGAGCCACAACCCGGGGGTGTGGAGAGAACTAGAAACGATGAGGTGTGGAAAAGAAGAGTTGTCAGTGAGGGTTCTTACCACAAATTCTGAGAGTTGTGGCCCAAGAGGAAGTTGATACTTGAACGGAGAATCATTGACAAGGATCTTCTGCCTCACAGCCCTAATATGCAGAGGCAATTCAGATAGAGACTAGGTTGGGACTATTTCACATGCAATGTTGAGGAGCCAAATGAGCACCTAGTCAAGGAGTTCTAGCTAATGTTGCCCACATTAAAAAGGTCACGAAAGTGACTGAGATGCGGAACTTGACAATGAAATTTGATGGGAAGACAATCAATGAGTACGTGGGCTTTCCGGAGGAAGATGAAACATTACACCTAGAAAAGGTGGCATTAGGTGAGGATGCTCGTCCGTGGTTAGAAGAGTACTTGGCAATCTTAGGTACCACCCCATCATGGTTGACAGCAGGAGTTCAAATTTTGAGGAGAACCCTGAACTCCGAGGCAAAAGGGTGGGAGACCTTTGTATACAGCATGCTAAACCCCACCAGTCATGAGATCTCTCTTCTTATCTCCCGGGCTATATTGGTGGTTTCTATCATGGCGGGGTACCCGATCAACATTGGGAATTTTATGTCCGGGGTGATCACGAGAGTGGTGAATGAAAGTGAAAGATCCTACCCATTCCCACATTTCCTGAAATGTTCTTCGAGGATCAAGATGTGGAGAAAAGGAAGTTCGATGTGAAGGTGAAACCAAAGGCGCCCTTTTCCTAGTACAGCCTCAAGGGTGATGACAACCCCAAAGATCCGAAAGGTAAAGCCAGTGCTTTTACTGGCTAGTCTGAAGAGCCAGTAGTAGTAGTGGTTCTTCTCAGCCTCCCTCAGCTACACCAGACATTGCCTCAGGACCCTCTACTTCCACAATTCCAGATATTCCCTATTTCACAGCTTACCCTTTGACTGCCTACCGTTTGAGCCAAACCCTTGCCAATTTCATCAACTGGATACAAACAACTACTTCTAAGCTGTCTGTGCTTTCTAGCTCGATGGCAGCCCAGTTCGTACCCCCACAGCCTCAGTGGAGGAGACTCTCAATGTGCTTCTGGACAACCAAAAGAAGCTCCTAGAGAACCAGTAGTTGATATTGGAGGATGTCGGTACTCATGGCAAAGCATTGAAGGAACTCACAAAGGAAACAAAGAAACTGAGAATGACTCGAGCATCAAAGCAGTCTGTGAAGAAGCTGAGGGTAGAGGTGGAGAAGATGAAGTCCGTTGATCACTTGTCAATGGAGATGCTATTGCATGACCCGGCTCCAGCAGCCCAGCCTGAGCCGGAGCAGGAGTTGGAGAGGCCAGCAAAGAGGAAGAGGATGATCCCCTGAGCTGATGATGCTATGATAGAGTTAGCAGACACCCAGGATGGTTCCTCCAACCAGCCCCAGGACCCAGTGCAGGCCAGGTCCCAGTGCAGATACAGGGATCCTGACACAGGTTCCCGAGCAGTCCGAGGACTCTGGGACCCAGGCTCATGATCCTATGCAGACGGAGGGCCAATAGGGAGTTTTTTTTACTTTCTATCTTATTTCGAGCTATTTTTGGTTAGTTAGCATTGAGGACAATGCTAGCTTTCATTTGAGAGGGTAGCCCTATTTGGATGATATGGTGTTGTAAATATGATACTATTTTCTTTTTATTATGCTTTGATTTTCACTCTAGGTATGTACATAATTTTACCATTTTATTTCACTTTTCGTACTTTGCAACTTTGGTCTGTATATAAAGTTACTTTCTTATGTATATATTCATTCCCCCTTATGTATATTCGTCTAAATCCCCTCTTGTACATATTCATTCTACTTTCCGCATTTTTCTTTCATAGCTTCTTGTTTCATTTTGGTAGCTTCTTATTTTGAGTTTTACGTAAGCCTTTGGTTTTTTCAATGGTACGGTTCTTTCCAAAGGTGGAATTTTTGTAAACCGGGTGGCTCTTCCTGATGATGGATGGCATGAGAACCTTATTAAGGTTTGAGTCTGTTTTCTTTTTCTTTTTGTATAAATAGTATCTAGTGAGTAATGGTGCCTCAAGCAAAGCTTCACTTGAGCCTAACACATTTGCCTTTGATCCTATGGTCAAAAACAAATTATTGTGTATAGGATGGTGAAAGTTTTGACCTTGAGACTCTTGGGTTGGCCGATAATCATCAAGTGATTTTTCGGGACCATTGTGTTGCTCAAATCTTAGATAAGGTTGTTGTGGGACCCCGAATTTGTCTCTTTAGCAATCCTATAGCTTGTGTGGTGAGAATTTGAATTGCAACTCCAAGTCCCATGCCATTAGTCTAGAACTTTCCCTGAATGTTTGTCTAAGCAAAATCCTAAGTGTAGTTTGACTTGAGAAGTGATTATGGGCTCTCCATGATCCGAATGATATCTTGAAAACATCCATAGCCTACCAATGATAATATTCCTAGTCAACCCTTTTGAGCCATAGCCCTTTTTCTTTCAAAAACCATGATACAAGCCTTTACCCGCTCTAAAAATACTCTCTCTTGGCACCCGATCTTTCCTTAGTACAAGGCAAAAGCATAAGTTTGGGGGGAGAGACGAGGAATGCAAAAAAGTGGTAAAAGGTAAAAAATGAAGAAAAGGAAAGGCAATAAAAAATAAAGAAAAATTCAAAAAGTCAAAAAGAATGAACAATGTAGAAGAAATTAAGGGATTCAATAAAAGAAAAGAGATGAAAGGTGTGGAATGTTTAGAAAGGAGAAAAAGGTTTGAAAAGAACAAGAAAGAGTGACAGTGTGTCTCTCTAACCCCTAAGAAAGAAGCAAATGACTTAAAAAGTCAAGAGAATGTATGCCAAAATGAAGCAAATGAACTGCTTAAGGGAAGATGGATCCTAGTCACACCAAATATTTCCTACCCTGAACCAGAAGCCTTCACTATATCTCCACAAAAACCCTATATGATCTTGAGTTGAATGAAGCTTACTTTAGTGGTGACTCACATAAGGGGCAAGCTTATGGTACTTAGAGAGGGACTTGTGACCATTCTTTGAGAGAGATGAGTGTGTTTACCACAATCCTAGTTTTGAGTGCTACAACCTAAAAGTGAGGTTTACTTAGGTAAAGTTGAGGATGTATGAGTTTGGGTTCCACAATGGCTAAAGTTGTAGAAAGAGTTTCCTTGATGGGTTGAGTCAATTCTTGATGCTCTTGTGTCGCACTAAAACCATGGTGCTTTAAAGGTTGAATGTTGTTAATGACTCACTTGATTTGAGGGCAATTGGTAGTCCCAATTGATGCTAGATGAGGTCACTTTAGGTCAGCTGAATTCTCATGGTTTTACTGTTAAGGAGGTGGGACTTATTTTGTTTGCTCGAGGACAAGCAAAAACTTAAGTTTGGGGGAGTTGATAACTAGGGATTCTAGTTCATTTTACACTCCTTTTTACTTCAGTTTTTATTAAAAATGTATACAAATAGTCCCAAAGGCTTACATGTTGGGCTTGTTTGCAGGGTTTGGTAAAAAAGGTGACAATTAGTCAAAACCACCTCAAAAAGGAGTGAAACATGCACAAGTACCAAGAACAAGTCAAGGCACTGCTGCAGCATAAAATCAACTGCAGCCGCAATAGACCCATCGCGGCCGAAGACCATTTAGTGTGGTTCACGGTGGATAAGTTAAAAGAAGTGCAAGTTTTGAGGCTCAAGCTTTGCGGTCCGCGGAGGATTTCTCGCGGCCGAACTATATTTTATGCGGTTCGCAGAGAGGGGGTTTAAGATAGTTGGATGTTTGGACGATTGAAGCCAGTGTGGTCCACGGAGCATTTTATGCGGACCGCAATGAAGCCACCGCGACCGTGGTGGCCAGATTCAGAGAATGGAAAGTCAATCCAAAAAGCCTTATCGCGGCCGCGGTGCATTTTTTGCGGTCTGCAACACCTCCGTCAGGGGTATTATTGTCCAAAAAATTTGGCCTAGTATAAATACTTTCTTTTCACATTTTAGGGTATCTTTTGTAATCTGTTAGAATCCAAAGCACGTGAACGACTGTTTTGTTCCATTTTGAGTAATTTGTCGCTACGTTAACACTGAATCTTCATTGTCTTAGTTTGTAATCAAATTATATGGGTTATTCTTCATCTATTTATCAGTTTTCTTCCATTATTATGAGTAGCTAGACCCATTAGCTAGGGTCGTGGCTCAACCCTAGTGTGGGTATTTGATGGGTCTTGAGCTTTAAGGCTTAGATGTTTATGTGTGTGTGATTTTTGGACTAATTTGTGCTCTCAATGTTGAATAAGTTGTTGCAAACACTAATTTGTGCCTTTTTGACTTGGGTTCTTCTTGAGAAAGAGAGCTTGAGTATAGGAAAATCAGTTCAACAAGGAATTGTGGCGTATTCAAGAGGTTGATAGCCCCAATTAAAGGGTTAAACCTAGAGATAGTAATACCTGACTTGAACCTATATTGGTTGCACAATTTTAATACCCAGTTGGTCCTGAGAAAGTCAATTAGGGCAAAATCACTCAAAATACCGAGAGGTATAGAGTGAGTAGTTTTGTGCATTGGTTATATCGTAACCCCCAACATAACAACTTTGCCTTAGACTTGACTCGTCAAGTATTCACCTAGAAGAAAGCCACTTCCCTAGTGCCTCTTTATCCATTTAGAAAACCTTTCAAGCATTTCACTCTTAGTTTAATTTAGCATCTTATTAGTATTAAATTAGAAGTAACAGCTGAAAAATTATGATTGGAAGTGTAATTAAGAGCACTACACATTGCTAATTTAGATAGGAAACGAAATCCCAACTAATTCTACCTCCCTGTGGATTCGATCCCAACCATCTCGGGTAAAAGATGCTTCGACAACTCTTGCCACTTTGTAGTGGTGTTGGGTTGGAAGCGATCATAGGCCAAATGACCTTAGGCCCAGCTCCCCCTTTTCTTCTTCGTGTTCGCGTTGCCTTGGCCGCGTTCGCGAAGGCTTGACCAGCTCTTGCCTTGCGTTCGCGAAGGCAAAACTCCGCAACCCCATAAATTCCTTTTCGCAAATGCAGGACTTCCTTTTCGTTCGCAAAGAAGGAAACCAGACATCAATAACAACAGTCCAAAATATCACCAATTGATCTAAAACCACCCCGAAACACACACGAGGCCCTCGGGACCCCGTGCAATCACTCTAACCTGTCTCATAACATAATAAAAACTTGCTCGAGGCCTCGAATAACATCCAACAATGTCGAATTCATAAATCGCACCCCAATCCAAGCTTACTGAATTTTAGAATTTCAAACTTCTACACTCGATGCCGGAACCTATCAAATCACGTCCGATTGACCTCAAATTTTGCACACAAGTCACATTTGGCATTACGGACCTACTCCAACTTCTAGAATCGGAATCCTACCCAGATATAAAAAAATCCACTTTCGGTCAAATTTCTCAAAACCTTCAAATTCCTACTATCGCCAAATGACCTCAAAATGACCTACGGACCTCCAAATTCACTTCCGGATGCGCTCTCAATAAAAGAATCACCATACAGAGCTATTCCTATACTCGGAATCCCAAACGGACATCGATTACATTGAAATGCACTTGAACCCAAATTTATGAAATTCTCCCAAAATGTGCTAACTTCCACAACAAACGTCCAAATGCTCCAGGGTCATCCAAACCTCCATCCTATTTACCTTGAAAAAAGTAATAACAATTAGATTTGATTTTGTGGTTCTAAAAATATGTGATCTATTTTATTCTAGTTCTTAGGCAATAGATGCTATGTAAAAGATTGAAAATTAAGATAATAGCTTGAAAATAGTGTAATGACCAAACCGAATGGATGGAAATCGGGGGCCTCGAGCTTGCGTATACGGGGCCTCAAAGTGGAGTCGGATGCCTTGGTAAAGGAGGTCGATGGAGGGTTAATAGTTATGATAAATTTGATGGCAGTTCTTTATGACCAATAGCGGGCAATAAATGAAGAACATTAAATAGAACACGATGAATATAAGCAATAAATGTAAGTAGTAAAATCAAGAGAATGTGTTAAGATAGAAAGTAGAGAGAATGTTCTTGTATATTCAATATAGTGTATTAGATGGTCCTTACAAAATGACAAGGGCCCCCTTTATATATGAGGGGGAATCCCAAAATAGTACAAATGCATTTATTACAAAGATATACGGTTGGTACAACCATTTAATGCCACGGTACGGGCTTGAACTAGCCAACTAGACCTGGCCAGCCTTAGTCACATGCCTTGGGAACTTCTCACTTTTTCACCATAACTATCGATCTCTACTGCCCCGAGGTCAACGTCGATAATCCCTCAGGTGTATATCTCAACCACAGTTTCGAACCTTTGGAAACGTACTTATGAAGCGTCGTAACGGCCGAAAATTGGACCCTCCGATTTTACCGTATACAGATTGTCCCCGCGTTTCTTAGAGTGAAATGATAAGAAATGACTTTGATATCTATCTCCTCGAGCTTCCTGCGATGATGTCATGCTTATAACGTAAGTCTTTGTGATAACTTAAGCGTCCATCAGTTCATCTTTCTAGAATCATTCAATGTATTGCCAATTTATATTCTCCAAAAGCGATAATATCACCGCCGTTTCGTTTCCCAAAATGCATTGATTGCACATGTCAGTACGTTTTCCAAAGGAACAAATTGCGCCATCGATTGCGCTATCGTCTGTCTATAAATAGGAGCTTTCTTGAACCCAAACTTTATCCAACCATTATTAAACAACCTTTAACTCTTTTTCTCTCTTCATCCTCTTCTAACTTTGTTCTCCATGTTCCAAGCCTATGACCGTAAGGTCACACAGCAGCGGCCTTACCAGTTGTGTTGTGACTCCTTTTCAGAACCTTTCCCCAATGAATGGGATCGTACTGGTCTATTGTTGTTGTTGTTGTTGTTGGCCCGTGATAATGAGAGAGAAATCTCAAATTATTTTCGCATAAAGGATATGCGGACTATGAACTTCTGCTCATCTCTCTTAACTACTCGGTGCGACGTTTCACTCCTTTTGCTTTTCGTGGAGTGAGGTGGTGCCATCTACTAACTTTTGCATCGTGCACCGATGCAACATCTCAAGAAGTGGATTCACAGTAGCAGTGCTGGCGAGACCCATAGTCGCCAAAATTTTCACCTAGCAACTTCTTCATCTCTTTCTGCTTCTTCATCTTTTTTGGTTCTTCTTCATCGTTTTCTGCTTCTTCTTCATCTCTTTGTGCTTCTTCCTCATCCTTGAAGATGCTGTTTGGAAGGCCGAGATGCGGCCCCGATGAAATGATTCTCGAAGGCATTGCTCCCGAGGATGTACCCCCGAGAGTAGATTAGACTTTTAGCTGTTACTTTTGCTTTTTTGTTTCTGTATAAGGACCCTTCGTGGACTTATGTAATCATGTGTAAGGCCCCTTCATGGGCTTGTTGTAATCATCGTTTATAAATACAAAGATGTTTCTTCAATTTATCTCTAATTTATGCTGGATTTCCCTTTATTTGAATTTGTGAAGAATCTGAGTGCATGATTTTATCGATCGGTCCGCATACCGGGCCCAGGTGTAGGTATATCCCCGGTTCCTGAAGTGTTAATACAATATCCCGTAAGACCTTTTGTCATTCCTCGGACTGAGCCAGGATTGAATTGATAAACTCACGCCGTCAAGGCCCCTGACTTCGAGTTGAGTGAGAATAGGGCTTCGAATTTTAGAATGAAACGTAGCCTTTTAGGCCCTAGTGATAGTCCTCGAGGGGGAATTTGCTCAGATGCCCGAGAATAAAGATAGCCCTAAGACTTTCACAGACAGTCCCTGAGTGAGAGTTAGCTCGAGCTCGGGTGGCCTAGAAAACTTGATCTGAACTTAGAGTGAAGATAGCCTTTATGCGCTATAGATAGTCCCCCGATGAGGATATGCTTGGGCTCGGATATCCCCTAGATTAAAGTAACCGAGAGGACGTTTGATTTGATCCGAAGGCAAAAAATAGCCCCAAGGCTTTATTAGCAGTTTTTGAGTGAAAATTATCTCGGTCTCTGGTAGATCGAAAGCTAGAGGATCTGGTGAATGACCCGTATTTGCAATAGCAGAAATCCTTGAGGTAGGGTGCCACCTCGAGGGCAGGCCTATATGAGTAGTTCTTTAGAGCTTATCTTTCGTTTTGACAAAGATCCTCGAGATCGGTCACCATTTCAAAGCTCATAGTTATATTAATGACTCCTTAGCGCCTATCTTATTTTTGATAGAGGTCCTCGAGATCGGGTACAATCTTGAGGCTTGTAATGATATTAATCACTCATTAGAGCCTATCATCTTTTTGATAGAGGTCCTCGAGATTGGGTACCATCCCGAGGCTTGTAATGATATTGACGACTCCTCAGAGCCCTCAGTCATGGTAGAAATCCTCGAGATCGGGTACCATCTCGAGGCTAGGTTGATGAGGGGGTCTTTGATCCCCAAAAATGTCGTACGATAGCGTTAATTGTATGATACAGTTATGAGACAACTGAGGCGATCGCGCCGGTACATCTTCCCAAAGTGATAACGGTTAGTTAGTATTTTTAATTGGCCTTTCAGGCTGGTGGACAGTCACCGTTTATATAGGTTTGTCTTCTCTCCATTGAGGATTCCGCTATTTTGAGTAGCTATCCTCCTTCACAGAGTTCTTATTTCCTGCGTTAGGTCCTTCAACATTTTAACTTTGAAGCCCTCGTTCAAATTCCCGCTCCTGTTCTTTGATTTTACCACAGTTATGGCTGCTATGCCAAGATCCATTCAGTAAGAAGAAGGAAGCTCCGCCTCTGGTTCCTGCCTGGTTGATGGTGCGCCGCTGATGCCAAGCGGGCCAACCTCTGGACATTTTGCTTCGAGGGGGACTTTTCGTCAGAAAAACCTCCCAATGTTCAGATTCGTCGGGAGTTTTCCTCGAAGTTTATTTTTTTAATTGGACAGGGGAACCTTGAGTCAGTGAGGAAAGATTGTGGATGGGGGAAAAAGATAGTACTGTAGGTACCTTCCCCGGAAGAGAGCATCATGGATCATGCCGAGGGGAATTTGAACGTGTACACGTACCCCTTTATGTTGGGTCCCCTTGATTGAATTGTACTCGACTTTTATCGAAATTATCAGGCTACCTTGGCCCAGGTTCATCCATTATTTTGGAGGAAAGTGTTGATTATGAGATTTTTTGCGGAGGAAGCAGGGCTTGAGTTCACCCTTAGTCATCTCATCAGGATGTACCGGCCTTTTCACCACCGAGGCCTGCTAACCCTTTGATGTCGATCCACCAGGCCCTTTGTTGTTGATGATGAAGAAGATGGGATGGGGGATGGATGGGCTGATTCCGAGTACGGACAGTTGACATTATCCCTGCTGAGTTTCTGCCATTTCCCGAGGAATGGAATTTTACATGTAAGTGGTACACTTGTGCCTTAGTTGTTTTGTTTATGGCGAAGGTGGGCTTTGTAAATGCGCCTTTCTTTCCCTTTCTGCAGCATTTCCATGGATGCCATACAAGGTCCCCGAACTGACGGGTTGGCTTCGAAGTTGGTGACCCACTCGACATATGATGAACATAATTGGCGTGACTTGTCTAAGGGTAAATGGGAGGCAAAACACCACGGTACGTGGTATGTTATTTGCTCCTTTTTTGCAATGAACTTTAATTTTATGCGTACTAACCCCGTCATCGTAGACATTGGGGAGTTCATTGAGGCGAGATCGTGCCCTCTCGGGGAGGGAGAAGGATCGTCAGCTTTGGAGCCGAGAAATAGTAATAATAAGCAAAAAGGTCCTTCGCAGGGCGACGGTGCTTATAGTAAGACAAGTCCAGCCCGGAGGCTCAGCGAGGATGTATCGGCTGAGCCTGTTGCGCCCAAGATCTCCGGCTTTAGAAATATATTACCTCCTCCGTTGCCATGTTCTTTTCTAGTCGAAGGTATTTTGAGGAACGAAGATTCTTAGCTGCCGACTTCTTCTCAAATCGAAGTTACTTCAAGGGTTGTTCGAACTCAGGGGCCGCATATACAAACGACCGTATCCCAACCGGGATCGGTTCAACCGGTGTTGATGGAGCCAGACTAGTAGATGTGCGCTCGACCTTTGAATAAGCTCAGCGGCTCTACTTTCTTGTGAGTTTTGGCCGATCGTATTGGTTTTATAGCGTTTGCAATTTTTACTCTCTTATCGCGTTTCTCCTTCAAAGGCTTTTAACAAGCTCAAGTCTGAGTTGCTTCGTCGTGAGGCTAGGCTGCGAAAAGCCGTGGATGGGGAGAAGTCCCTCAGGCTTCATTGTGATTAATGGGAAGACGAGTTGGCACACTTGCGGTATGATGTGAGTCAAAGCTTGAATTACGAAAGCTACCTGGAGGAGCATGTACTTTTTGTTCCACGGGAGTGCGTATTTCTTCTTCTATATTCTGAGGCTAATGTTTCATTTACTTCTGCTGCAGAGAAAGACAGAGGACCTAGAATGCCTTTGGAGCAAAGTTGGTCAGGCCAAGTGTTAATGCGATGAGCTAAAGGCTCCGGTGGACGCCTAGGTTACGGCTAAGAAGGATGCTTTGGCTAAGGATTTCACCCTCGAAGTACAACTTCGCAGTGCTCGTGAGAATAGCTTGGTCCGAATAGACATGATTACAAGGCTTGAGTCTGAGCTTCTGAAGATGAAGGCTGAAGTTATGGATGCCCGGGCTGAAGCCGAAGCGGTCCGAACTAAGGCTGATAAGAAAGTGGCCATTTATTTGAAGGACGCTACCGATGCTCGAGCTGAGTTGAGAGGGGATCTTCACCGTGAGTGTAGATGCAAGGAGTATGCTCGATGCCAATCTCGAAGGGAAACCCTCGAGGAGATCCACGCTAGGGGCTTTGATATCTCGGAAGAGATAAAGCAGGCAAATGCGGATGAATACGACGCTAAGTTCCTTCTGTCCGATGCTGAAGATAGCGAGAAAAAGGCTGACGGGCCATAGTCCCCGAGGGGGATATTGATTAGGCCTTCCTCTTCTGATTTTGTGCACAGTGTTCTCAAAGAACATTGTAAATGGAGCTTGTATTTTTCTCACATATGTGTATAAAAGGAAGCCTTGCGGTTTCATTTTTCATATACTTTCCTTTGCTTCATTGTTTGTCAGGCATTAGCCTGATGAACTGTTTTCCAAATTAAAAGAACCCTTAGATTTATAGTACGACCCTGGGGTGTTGATACCCAATTTTTTCCTATGTATTTTTTACATACAAATGCTTTCAAAATAACATATATATGTATATATAAGTATGCCCAAGTGTTTTAGTATTTTTCCCAATTTTTACAGATTTTTTAAGTCAATTTATTGTCCATTTTAGCAGTACAAAAACCAATATTTATTCCCAAAATTATCATTTTTGGTAAGTAACATATTTTATTCTCATATTTATACCAAAATATAGCTAAGAAAATTTTTATATATTTTTTACAAATTATTTAGTATTTTAAAAGATAAATTGCATGTAATTGCAATTTTAGCCTATTTTAAGAATTAATAGCATTTTATAATTATGAAATTGGTTCCAATATTTTAAATTTAATATTTATATATTATTAACTGATCCAGCACTTTTAATTTGCTTTCAAAATCATTTTTTTTTACAAGTTTTATAAAATAGAAAGGGAAAACTGGCTATTTAAAATCTGGCCTCATTTTATTCCAATTATAGCCAAAATTGGCTCCCCTAATTGACCCAATTTCGAACCCAATTTCGGACTAGCCCAATCCCATTTAACCCAACCCTTAACCCGTTTTAAATTACCCGACCCAAGCCCTTTTGATCTGGGCCGTTGATCTCTGAGATCAACGGCTCCTATCCACCCTTCCATAATTAAACCTAAACGACTACCCTAATCCCCTCATTCTCTTCTCCCAGCCGCCTCCAAACACTCTCCTCTCTCAAACTCTGTCGAAGATTCCTGAAACCCTAATCGTCTTTGTGAGCACGTGATTTTTGCCCTATATGAATTACTCCCATAAATTCAAAACAAAATAACTTCTTTTCATAATATGCAATTTTATGGATTTTGATGGCATTTTTTGTTAATTGTTTGCATTTGTTTGTGCACGCTTATTATTGTTTAATTCATGAAAAATACAAAAAATACTTGGCATTTGCATGTAGGGTTAATGTCACATTTTATGATTAATTAGTGATCAATGCTACAAAAAAATAATAAAGAATATAACAAAAATGGTTCTTTTGCATTTACACTTTTAATTTGTCTTGGTTTGCTTTTGAATTAGGAATTAGTTTATTTGGAACTTAATTAGTGTAATCTTGGAGTTAATTTGGGGTTTTTACTTTTAATTTTGCATTTAACAAAATTCAAAAAAAAATAATTATAATAAATAAACAAACATCAAAAGAAATAAAATGAAATTAGACTTGAAGCTTAAAATAAAAGAAAAAACTCAAGGCCAACCAATATTGGGCCATTTTAATACCAGCCCAACGCCAAAACCCCAAACCCACTTCAAATTAGCCCAAATTCACTCTCTTATCCGGTCCAGTTTTCAGCCTCTAAGACCCCTTAAAACGACGTAGTATCATGTCAATACTACGTCGTTTTGCGATCTTTAAAGTCCCAATCCATCTTGACCGTTCATTTCTTATCATCCAACAGTCCTTACTAGTTCAGTGCTTTTAAATAAAATTGTCTTAAAATCTACAGAACCCTAGAGACAAAGGTCTCCTTCCTCGTACCCCGTCCGTCTCCGCCACCCTCCGCCTTAAGCCGCCGGCCGGAAATCGTCTCCGCCGGCGGCGATGCTTCAAAGCCACCCAAAATTACACCCCTACGCCGTCTTAACCCCCTCAATACGAATCCATGAACAACTCTTCTCAAATCCCAACGAAACGCCCCAAATATACAATACCCTAAACTCCATCTCCGTCGCACATGGCGGCGCCGACTCCGTTCACCACCAAAATTACACCACAGAGCCTCCTCACCCTCCTCTCTTCGAAGACTTAAACCTTTTTTCCCAAATCCCCCCTCAAAGTCTTCGAATTTCAAATCAAAGATTCCCTCAAAACCCTAGTTCACCATATCGGCCTCAAATTCATACCACATGGTCTCCTCCTTCCTCTTATGGCGAATCCAGTGTCAATGGTGCTCGAATCTCGCCGGAGTTGGTTGATTTTTGAGGTGATAAGCCGGCAGAATCCCAAACCTTTCCGAACTACACTGACCTGATTCCTTTTTAGCCAAGGATATGTAGGCAACCTTAGAAGTAGGGTGCGGTCAAATCTTTCAAAAATGCTTCACACGGAGTATTCGAATGGGCAAAAATCGCTCGAATCCGCTCACTTATCTTTGCACGGAAATTCTTCGTGTTTCCGAGCAAAGAGGGGCAGCTGTGAGCACGTGATTTTTGCCCTATATGAATTACTCCCATAAATTCAAAACAAAATAACTTCTTTTCATAATATGCAATTTTATGGATTTTTGTGGCATTTTTTGTTAATTGTTTGTATTTGTTTGTGCACGCTTATTATTGTTTAATTCATGAAAAATATAAAAAATACTTGGCATTAGGGTTAATGTCACATTTTAGGATTAATTAGTGATCAATACTACAAAAAAATAATAAAGAAAATAACAAAAATGGTCCTTTTGCATTTATACTTTTAATTTGTCTTGGTTTGCTTTTGAATTAGGAATTAGTTTATTTGGAACTTAAATAGTGTAATCTTGGAGTTAATTTGGGGTTTTTACTTTTAATTTTGCATTTAACAAAATTCAAAAATAATAATAATAATAAATAAACAAAAATCAAAAGAAATAAAATGAAATTGACTTGAGCTTAAATAAAAGAAAAATCAGGCCACCAAGATTGGGCCATTTTAATACCAGCCCAAAGCCAAAACCCCAAACCCACTTCAAATTGGCCCAAATTCACTCTCTTATCCGGTCCAGTTTTCAGCCCCTAAGACCCCTTAAAACGACGTAGTATCATGTCAATACTACGTCGTTTTGCGATCTTTAAAGTCCCGATCCATCTTGACCGTTCATTTCTTATCATCCAACGGTCCTTACTAGTTCAGTTCATTTAAATAAAATTGTCTTAAAATCTACAGAACCCTAGAGACAAAGGTCTCCTTCCTCGTACCCTGTCCGTCTCCGCCACCCTCCGCCTTAAGCCGCCGGCCGGAAATTGTCTCCGCCGGCGGTGATGCTTCAAAGCCGCCCAAAATTACACCCCTACACCGTCATAACCCTCTCAATACGAATCCATGACCAACTCTTCTCAAATCCCAACCAAATGCCCCAAATATACAAAACCCTAAACTCCATCTCTGCCGCACACGGCGGCGCCGGCTCCGTTCACCACTAAAATTACACCACAGAGCCTCCTCACCCTCCTCTCTTCAAATCCTTAAACCTTTTTTCCCAAATCCCCGTCAAAATCTTCGAATTTCAAATCAAAGATTCCCTCAATACCCTAGTTCACCCGATCGGCCTCAAATTCATACCACATGGTCTCCTCCTTCTTCTTATGGCGACTCCAGTGTCAATGGTGCTCGAATCTCGCCGGAGTTGGTTGATTTTTGAGGTGATAAGCCGGCAGAATCCCACGAGCCCTAAATTTAGGGTTTGATGAACCCTAATTCGAGTAGGCGTTCAGGCTGGTCCAATCTGTAAGTTTTATTCGTAACTTTGTTATTTCTTCGTCTCGTGAGTGTTTGATTCGACTGTGTTCTTGGTGACAATTAGTCTCGCGTTAATTCCTGTTTTGATTTTTAGTTTAGTTTAATCCTGATATGAGTTTGCTTTACTTTTGAACATTTAAATGTCAGTTAATTAGCTCAAGTGATTAATTGTTAGTGTAATTGGATTTTCTGTTATTTTCGATTCAATTTTGATGTGTTTGCTTTTCTTCTGATAGTAATAGTGTGTTCGTCTGGTTGTGATATGTGTTTTGCTCAATTCAAGTTTGTTCCTGCTAGTACATATTTAATTCTGTTTTTAGGTAGCCTTGTTGAATCAATATTTGAATAACAGAGTTGTTAGGATTGTCAGTTTGATCAATGTTTGGAATAACTGAAGTTTAGCTTAAGCAAGTAATCTGATTGTTAGTATAGTGGTTGGATTTGGCTGATTAACCATGGTTGCTAACCATGGTTATGGGGGTTGGGTCAGTTAATTGAAGATGGTAATTTTGGGGAATTCAGGGGTAGGTTAGATACTTAGAATTGCATAAGAACATGATAGATGAAACTGGAATCCACTAGGACCTTCTAGAATGGGTTTTAAGTTTGATATTCAGAAAATAGGTGGTATAACTTGAGACACAAGTCAGAAAATAGAGGACTAAGTGAGTAAAATTGGAAAATAAAAGAGGGACCAAAAGGAAAATTGAAAAATCTAAGGGCTGCCCTCACTTTTGCCTATAAAAGGCAGTGGAGACTGCCTTGTTAAACAAGTTTACAGACCTTGAAAATTCCTAAAAAGTTTTGAGCCTCCAAAATTCCCCCCAAAATATTCTATATTTTCAGATTCAAAAACTAGATCTAGATTTTGAAATCTCTCTTAGATCCTAAACTTTTGAGAAAATCAGAAAAAAGAAGAAACCGAAAATTCAAAAAGAAGTACTGTTCCATCGAAAATTCTTTCGATTGGTTTCAAGTTAGCTCTTAATTCTAGTTTCTAATTTTCTGAGGTTCAATTGCAAGTGGTCTCGAGTATTAGTCAAGCTGTGTTTGGGTATTTGCTGGTAATAATCAGTCCTGGGTTGAATTCGAGTCTGCTTGGTCCTAGATTGATCTATTTTCAGTAGCTTGTCACGATTTATTCTTCTATAAATCATCCTTGGTTTGCTGTGGTATTTTGGAGTTGAAATTGATCAACTGCTGTGATTTTGGACTGTTATTTATTACTGCTATAGCTAACTCCTGTATCTCATCGTCTATTTCAATTCCAGGTACACAATTGTATCTCTGATGACTATGAGCTAGAAATGTGAAGAAATGAATCTGTGTGAAGAATGGAAGCATAAGTTTGACTTAGTTTACTTCCAGATCCTTGCTTATTTATGTATTAATTGGACTGTATTAATTGCTATTTCTCTAGTTTGTTTGAGCTTCATGAGTCGAACATTAGTCGTATTTAATTTTACAGTCGTTTGAGAGAATAATTTCATGACTAGCTGTAGTTAATTTCCTGTCTACTACCTCACGCATCTGTCTAGGAAGTGGCCCAATAACGAGATAAATTTTTGCCTCATGCTTATATAAATTATTTAGATTTGCTAGAATTGAATCAGTTTAGGCTCAATAACAATGATAGTAGGTGTTAATCCGAAATCGGAGGTTAATCATGGCTGTGTATATAGATCTAGTTCTGCTCGAATTTCATGTCATAAAGTCTATGAATCCACCAGTGTTGCATGAATCTGAGTTTGAGATATTCATTATTCACATTCAACATGATTGTATCTTAGTCACCTGTATAAGCGTTCAAACTAGAATAATCTCGAATTGCATTGCCTATTGAATCAAGTCGTCGACTTAGTTAATTTGAATTATAGTATTTGAGTGATTAGCCATTGCATTTTATTTTCTCTGTGTCATCGGGCCCAAATGCCAAGCCCAGCTGGAAGTAAACCACTCCATGGCTGAAGTCCTTATAGTCGCATGCCTTGGGCCTGACCCCCTCAATAACGGGCCCAGTAGTATAATCAAAATGAGACCATATCTTTGGGGCCCTCCAACGGCATGTTCCAGGCCTGTGCTTAAATATCTTTAATCAACTCACATGAATAAGGAAGCCCAATTTATTGAAAACCATCCTTGGGCTGCCTCCTTTGATTTTCAGTTAATAATACCAATTAATTAGAACCTCTTCTTTTATTTTTAGAGACAATTAAATAGAAAATCTTAGTTTGCTTTAGGTTGGCCTTTAAATAATAAATGAGGTGCGCCCCGCCAAACAAAAATGCATAAATTGTGGGGCCCTCTTTAAATGGTTATATTAAGATACTTAGAATTCGGGGCATGCCGTTTAGCGAATTTCACGGCCTTCCGCAAAGATAATAACGCGTTAGTCTCCTTAGGCGCGTATTTTAATAACATTACATTCCTAAACTCAGGTGCGCATTTATGTGACCCAAATCCAAATCTCAACGAAGTCGAAATGTGTCAACAACCACGGGTGCATTTATGTGACGTGGTTCGAAACACGTTTTCACGACGTTGTAATTCTCGTTAAAAATAATGATAAAGCGGTTCAAGGTTTAAAAGCATATAAGTTAAAACATGTTTTGAAATCAGATTTTTGCCAAATATAGCAGTTGAGCGACCGTGCTAGAACCACGGAACTCGGGAGTGCCTAACCCCTTCTCCCGGGTTAACAGAATTCCTTACCCGGATTTCTGGTTCGCGACTGTAATACAGATTCATACCCTTTCCTCGATTCGGGATTCAAACCGGTGACTTGGGACACCATAATCTCCCAAGTGGCGACTCTGAATCTCTTTATAAACGAATCCCGTTTCGATTGTCCTTTAATTGGAAAAACTCCTTTACGCCCTTGCGGGTGTAGTAAAAAGGAGGTGTGACAGTCTTCTACCATTTTCAACCTCACACTCACCAGAATCCATGGCCTCTCAGGCCATGGATGGCCTACACTCATCTCCATCTGCTCTTGAACGCTTGGTGTTCGAAGTTTCGAGGTTTGACCTCGATGGTGTCCGTTCAGATCTTCTCCGATTCAAGGGTCTATGGACTCTCCGACCTTACTCCGGCGTATCCAAGCATTATGAGCCTATGTCTGATATATCCGACTTAGATCGAACCTTTTCCAAGCCTTTCTCGCTTTAGGGTTCCTCTGAAACCCTAGCTATTCGAGGTTTTCTCTGATTGTTTTCTTAAATCTGTTCTATATCTATGCTCTACTTGAGTTCTTAAACGTTTGCCCCAAATTTTTTTTTCTTTCAAAAATTACTTCTCTTCGATTTAGGGTTTCTGAAAAAGTTCAAAATGTTTCTCCGACTTTTCTTTTCCTTTTCTTTGTGCGTATTTGTCACGCATGTGCTTCTACAGCTTTCTTATGTTTTTCTACTATATATGTTCTTCTGTGCCTTGTCTTTCTACTGTGTTTCTACACCATGCTTGCATGTTCATCCTGCTGTGTTTTTCCTATATGTCTTGTTGATATACTTTTTTGATACTTTGTTCTCCTACTGCATGTATTTCCTACTGAGTTCTTAAGTTCTTTGTTTGCCTTTTATTGGACCTTATTTGAGTTTCCTTTAAACATGTTTCCTCTACTGTTTCCTTAAGTGTTATACTACCTCTCTTCTAAGTTCTTTGTTTGCCTTTTATTGGACCTTATTTGAGTTTCCTTTAAACATGTTTCCTGTACTGTTTCCTTAAGTATTATACTACCTCTCTTCTAAACTTGTTTAAGTCCCAGGTTTCTTAAACATGTTCCTTCTACCCTCACTATGCTTCAAATCAGTTTCTTTACTCTGTTTACTTCGAACTTGCTATTGTTTCTGTTTTTTTTCTCATGAGTCTCTGAAAGAGATCTCTGAGCATGTTTCAATTGCCTGCCTCCTCGTCTCTGTATCTGATTCGAAGTAGAAACCCTAGAATTTGGGGGTTTTGACGAGGTTGATCTCGTGTTTGGATTAGGGTTCTATTTTGGAACCCTCGACTCTTTTAGACTCATTCTGAGTCTATTAACTAAGTTTGAATTTCTTTGTTTACGACTCTGAACTTTTAAATTCTTCTACTGATTAGCACAATATTTCTTCGTGCTTTGGTTGTATGCTTTTATACGTGTGATAAATTCTTTCTTTCGAAATGGTTTTCTACCTTATGATTCAGAATCCTTTTTTAGGTTTAATTGATTAGTACTGATTTTCCTTAAGTCAAGATCTTTCCCATCTTCCTGACCTGGTTCATTCACATGAAATCTTCAATTTCTGATTTTACTGGCTGTTGATTGATTGCCTTTCCTTATTTGCACAAACCGTGTGCTATCAGAATTTTTCCTTAAATAAATCTCTGTGTATTTACACTTCATGTGCTGCTTTGTAAAAGTGTTTGATCAACCTCTTTCCTTAATTATTTTACCCCGTTTGAAATCAGAATCCCTTAACTAAAGGGAAACTTGTGTAATTGATTGACAACTGATTTTTTTAAATTATTCTCCTGCCTTATCCTGCTTGCCTTCTATACTATAAAAAGGGCACGACTCCTTTCTCACCAACACAACTTGAATTCGACATTTTTCAGACACTTTCAATTACACAACTCTCAATTCAACACTTTTACGCACATAATCTCGTAGGTCTCTTCTAAAATCTTCTAACTATTTACAATTTGGCTTTACAAGACTACTGCTTTCTTTGCTTGTTTCCCTGAAATTGGTATGTTCTAATTTAGTTTTCAGCCTCATCCCAATGTGTTTATGCTACAGTTTCTACAATCCTGTCTACTTTGCTATCTATGCTTAGTGTTAAATATGTATGTTGTTCTCTTTGCATCTATTCCTGCTGTGAATCCCTGTACCCCTATTCACTTCTATGCGTTTTAGTTAAAATTCAGAACATGGCAACATCCAAATTGTTGCTCATGTCTGGACTTGATCCTTTAAGGGATTCTAACTCTCAAACAATGTGGCTAACAGGCTCGTTGGGGTGTGCCAGCACTTCCAATTGCTAGGTATGACCACCAGCCTATCTCTGCTTCCCCCCAGAATCCCCTCTTTGCACTTACACTCTCTCATAGCTTCTAAGTTCTGCCCCCTCCTATGAGCCTTGCTTTGGGACCTTGAGTTCCCTCTGAACTTGGACATTTGAGGGTTGGCCCTTCCACACTGCACTATAACTCAATTCTGCAATGTATTTGGGTGTAAGCACTGCCCGGAGTCCATCTGAGACTCTTAGGGAACTTTGATACATCCCAAATAAGAGAAAGGCTTTGGAAATTTGATCTTTGGAGTTGGTTTATTTCAAGCTCCAGACAGAAGTCTGAATCAGACTCTCCTTGGTTGAAATTCTTAGTTTTTTGATGTAATTTTATTTCTCTTCTTATTCAATTCTAGGCTATAATAATCTTGTATTAACTATTGCGGTTTTTAGTGGAAAGGGGAGGGTCAATCATGCATGCAAAAGGGGTAGATATCATGTTCATAGGGAATTATCATGCTTCTGCTCTCATATCCTGCTTCCAACTTTCATTTCTGTATTTCATATAGAAACCATGTCTATAGTTTCTGCATTTCATATAGAAACCATGTCTGTAGGCTTCTGCACTTCTGCATTTTTATAGAAATCCTGCCTATAAGTTTCTACACTTCTGCATTTTATAGAAACTATAGCTTCTGCATTTCATATAGAAACCATGTCTGTAGGTTTTCGCATTTCTGCATATCACATAGATAACATGTCTATAGGACTTCCTGAATTCTGCATATGCATCTATCACTAGGCAAACATATTTATAGTTTTAAATAAGAAACAACATTCTAGACACCATGCCTATAGGACTTCTGCACTTTTATTTCGACTGTAAACGTTTTAAATTCATTAGCACCTAGAAAGCATGCCTATAGGAGCTATCAACTAAATCTGAATCGTCTATTTTGCCTATAAGTCTAAAATTAGTAGTAGCAATTCTTAATATCTGCAGAACTTATGTTTTTCTATAATCAACAAGTCTTCTTCTTCAAAAATCAGTATACTTCTGCATTAAAAGATATCATGCCTACAGGTTTCACCTAGGCAAGCCATAAGGTAAACTAGTTAATTAAATCAGATTCTATTAACTACAACCGGCAGGCAGGCCTGATTTGGGTTTCTTATTTGAAATGTGTAATAAATCAGTCTGCCACAACTCTTAAGTTTAACTAAGACCATAACCAGTATGTGCAAGACATGCTAAACAATCTGTCTTTAAGTTGAGGAGGCCTGTTTGAGCCTTTATCAAATTTCAGCTTCTTTAACTTCGTTTTAACTTCAAATTACTTGCAATAATTATGTGAAAACCCCCTCTTATATTTGTAACTCTTATTTGTCTACTTGTTATTTGCACTTAAAGTCACAATTATAGTATGACCGGGAACCACACTAGTGGATCTCGAGGGGTGCCTAACACCTTCCCCTCGGGATAATTTCAAGCCCTTACCCAATCTCTGGTTTTCCAAATCAAAGTTTTTCTTACTGCCCTAATGCACTTAATCATTAGGTGCCGACTCTTCAAACCCAATTCCCAAAAGGAAACGAGTTATCCTCCCAAATGTCGTAAACCCGATTTCGCGAGAAAAAAAGGGGCATCGACATGGGGCTCATTGGGCTGGCTCGTAGGCTCTTACGCGTTTGGTCGGTACGACTTTTTAGTATAAGCCGACGTTTAAGATCTTATGATTTTGCTCTTAAGCATATTCAGTTAACTTTTGGGGGCTCAATCTTTGATTCGGGTTTTGACTCAAGCTCATTTACCCTTATGTTTTTGAATTTAAAGCTGGCCTTTAGACTCTTATGCGTTAAGTCGGTACGACCTCTGTTATGGGCTGGCAGTAGTGGCTCTTACACAATAGGTCAGTATGACCTTTTATATGGGATGACGGCAGTGGCTCTAATGTATTGGGTCGGTACAACCTCTAATATAGGCTTTATTTTTCCCTCGTTAAGGACTTTTTGAAATTCTGTTTTCCCGACTCTTCGACAATTTGATGAAAACCTCGATTGTAAGTCGTTATATGGCGAAGAACGAGCACCTCGGGAGGTTTTGCTCGGTGGCTGAGTATCTCGAAGCCTATAGTTTGGAGCTGACATGGTCGAAGCTCTTTTTCCTATGTCGAGGGTAGCCTTTTTAACCTGTTCTTTTCGAAGTAATTGAAGGCTTGTGATTTTATAGTGACAATCGAGCGTCTCCGAGTTGCGTTAGTTTGGCCGGAGCCTTATGACCCGTAGTCATTTATGCTTGGTTGTAGCCTTTAGTTCCCGAATGAGGTATTTTTAGCATCTATATCGAGGGTATGCCTCTTTATGGGTCTTACAAGTTCGAATATATAGCCTTGAATTTAAGGTCGGGCTAATGCCTTTTTATAAGGTCTTATCACTTTTACATGCCTTACTTGAGGTCTTAATGTTTTTGTTACTTGGTACAAGCATAGTTCTTCCCTCGCTTGAGGTATTACATATATTGTTACTTGGTACAAGTATAGTTCATGCCTTGCTTGAGGTCTTACAATTTTTGGTGTTGCCTTATAAAGGTCTTACGAGGTCGAGGTTGCCCATATGAGGTCTTATGGCCTCAGGTTTTGTTAAGTCGATGGGGTGGTAATTGGAGATAGTCCCCGAGACATTGAAAGTTTTCTTGGTTCTGGAGCCGTTTTTGTAGTCTTGACGTTGCCTCATTGAGGGCTTACGAGTTTGAAGCTCCGACCTGGAGGTCATACAACTTCAAGTTTTTGACGCCAGTGTTCGGACATTTTTTGGCTCTGGAGCCATTTTGTAAACTTGATGTTGCCTCATTGAGGGCATATAAGTTTGAAGCTTCCGACCCGGAGGTCAGATGGATTCAAGTTTTTGACGCCAGTCCCCGAGTGTTCGGGACATTTTTGGATTTGGAGTCGTTTTTGTAAAGAATAGCGAGCTTCTTTGAAACACGGAATGCTTTGATGAAGGGGAAAGTATTCTTGGATTACTTGGTACAAGTATACACGTTTTTTCTATCAACGTCTCGATCATTCTATACATACGCGGTTCGTTTTGACTGTTTGGCTCGGTACACGATTTTCCTATCGAGACCCTATTTAGCACATCTTGGCTTCTCCGCGGGGGGGGG
>NW_017671288.1:57315-115508 GCF_001879085.1 Nicotiana attenuata | reverse complement strand
GGGGGTTGACCTTCATCCCCCTGTATTTGAGGTTGATTAAAGAGAAGCCTTGAATATTTGTTTTGTCTTCCTTAGGTAGCATATAGATGTTGCCTCGTTAAAAACCTTGCCGGTAAAACCCTTCTTGGGATAAAAACCCAATCGAGAGAAAAGAGTGCAATGTATGCTTTTGGGACCTCAGGCCTTCGATTTGGAAAGCGTTTCAGCTGTTTGGATCGGATACCTACACACATGTTAGTGTAAAATGTAACTAAAATGGGAGATGATCATACCTTAGTGCTGACGGCGCTTCGGGCCTTGATATGATTCAATAGTTTTATTATGAGGATGCGGTACAGTCCTTTGCTTTGATTAGTTGGGCGTAGCCTAGAATGTAGCTTGTTATTGCTATTTTACTGTTTATTTATCCTTTGTCTCCCTCGATGGTGGCAGTATTGGTGCCGGTGCCACATCATGCACCGCAAACATCTCTTTGCCGCATGTTGTTCCCCGTAAATGATTTTTATCCCATCCTTAGGCAAATATTTCATCATTTGATGGAGGATGGATGGTACTGCTCTCATGCAGTGTATCCATGGCCTCCCGAGCAAGGCGTTGTACCTCATGTCTCTTTCAATGACATGGAATTTGGCATTTTGGGTAGTGCCAACCACGTTGACCGGGAGGGTGATTTCCCCTTTCGTTGTTTCGCTCGCCATATTGAACCCGTTGAGGACTCAAGAGGTAGGTATGGTTTGGTCAATCAGTCTGAGTTGCTCTACCACCCTCGACATGATAATATTGGCCGAGCTACCTGGATCTTCAAGTACATGTTTAATTTGAAATGTATTCACAAGACGAGAGATTACCAATGCGTTGTTGTGAGGCTGAGACAAGGTCTCGATGTCCTCATCGCTAGATTTGAGAGCGTCCTCGGGTATGTAACCTCGAGTTCGCTTTTCTCTGGTGATGGATAGTTTTTTTCTTCTAACCATGGGTTCTTGTTGAGCATCGATGCCTCCTAAGATCATCGGAGCTGTTTTTTGGCTCGGTAGCTAAGGAATTCCCAGAGGTGACCTTTGTTGAGCAGTCGGGCTACCTCTTCCCGGAGTTGTCGGCAATCATCGGTCATGTGACCATGTGTGTTGTGAAATTCACACACTAAGTTGTGGTTCCTCTGTGAAGGATCTGATTGTACAGCCTTTGGCCACCTGGTGTCTCTGATTTTACCGATGGCGAATATGATGTTGAAACGTCGACGTTGAAGTTGTATTCCGACAAGCGGGATGCCTTCGTCGGCCCTGTGTGCCTATCGAATCCAGCTCTGCTATTAAGTCCCCGAGGATTCTGTCCTCGATCCATCCTCCGGTCATTGCGGGGTATGTTGCGCCTCAAGGCGTTTCTTCTATCTTTAGTGTATGGTTCGTATCTCTTTTATTTGGCTTTGACTCCTTTGTCGGAAGCCTGCTAGGATATATCGAGCCCGAGGGGACTCCTAGTTGGTCGTCTTCAACCATGATCTTTTATTGGTATCGGTTGTGTATGTCCGACCAAGTCACGGTGTGATACTTGACTAAGTTCCGCTTCAGCTGTTTCGAAGCTACCGAGCTTCGCTTGTTCAAACCTTGAGCGAATGCCTGCACTGCCCTGTCATTAGAGACCGGTGGTAGTACCATTCATTCCGTTTGAAAGCGAGATATGAACTCTCGCATCATCTCGTTCTCCCTTTGCTTGATTTTGAAGACATCGGATTTCCTTGTAGCTACCTTGATGGCACCAGCATGTGCCTTTATGAAAGAATCTGCCAGCATGGCCGACGAATCTTTCGGGTTTGGGGCTACGTTGTGATACCATATCATTGCCCCTTTTTAAAGCGTCTCTCTAAACCTTTTTAGTAGGATGAATTCGATCTCGTCGTGTTTTTGGTCGTTGCTCTTCATTGCACCAGTGTAAGCAGTGACATGCTCATTGGGGTCCGAGGTTCCGTTGTACTCCGAAAGGTCGGGCATTCTGAATTTCTTTGGAATGGGTTTTGGGGCTGCTTCCTGTGGAACGGCCTTTGTACGAACTTCTTCGTATCTACACCTTTCAAGATCGGGGGTGCGCCCAGAATTTGATCGACCCTAGAATTGTAGGTCTCTACCTTCTTGTCGTTGGCTTCTATGTTCTTCTCGCCCGACTCGATCCTCTCTGTGAGGTCCTCGAGCATCTTTATGATGGCGGGGTTGGGTGCTGACCCATTATTGCTTGATCTTTCTGGTACCTGCTCAGCTCGGGGAGCTGTTTCTGGTGCTACCGTGCTGGGAGTTTTCTGGTGGCTTCGCTGCTGAGCAATTGCCAACTATTGTGCTTGTAACATCTCGAAGATGACGTGAAGTCTAACTCCTTGTTCTTCCTAAGTCGGGGTTTTTTGAGCTTCTTGTTGATCTCCTTGGTGTATGGTCATGTTGGTGTGGGACCTTATTTCGACGTGTTGAGTTTGCGCGACCACGTCCATGGGAATCGATTCTGGTGCATCCTCGGGGTTTCGTGGTGGTACACCAACACCTGGAACAGCCACACCATTTTCTCCATGGTCCTTAAGATTGTTGTTTTCATGCGCGTTTACTGAGTTAGAAATCAAAGATCTTGGACAAGAAAAAGTGTGAAAGGTAACTTGCGTTATGGAGTGAACAAGAAAGAAAATAATCGCTATTATTTTAGCCCCACAGTGGGCGCCAAACTATTTACCTTGAAAATGGTAATAACAATTAGATTTATTTTTGTGGTTCTAAAAATATGTGATCTATTTTTATGCTAGTTGTTAGGCAATAGAGGCTATGTAAAAGACTGAAAAATAAGATAATAGCTTGAAAACAGTGTAATCGCCAAACCGAATGGCTAGAAATCGGGGGCCTCGAGCTTGCGTATACGGGGCCTCGAAGTTGAGTCGGATGCCTTGCTAAAGGCGGTCGATGGAGGGTTAATAGTTATGATAAATTTGATGACGGCTCTTTATGACCAATAATGAGCAATAAATGAAGAACAATAAAGAGAAAACGATTAATATAAGCAATAAATGTAAGTAGTGAAATCAATAGAATGTGTTAGATAGAAAGCAGAGAGAATGTTCTTGTATATTCAATATTGTGTATCAGATGATCCTTACAAAATGACAAGGGCCCCCTTTATAAATGAGGGGGAATCCCAAAATAGTACAAATGCATTTATTACAAAGACATATGGTTGGTACAACCATTTAATGCCACGGTACGGGCTTGACCTAGCCAAATAGACTTGGTCAACCTTAGTCACATAACTTGGGAACTTCCCACCTTTTCACCATAACTATCGATCTGTACTGCCCCGAGGTCAACGTCGATAATCCCTCGGATGTGAATCTCGACCACAGTCTCGAACCTTTGGAAATGTGCTTATGAAGCATCGTAATGACCGAAAATTGGACCATCCGATTTTACCGTATAAACATCCGAACACACAGCAAAGTCCGAATTCATCATACAAACCTGCAGGAACTTTCAAATCCTTATTCCGAGGTCGTTTACTAAAAAATCCAACCTTAGTCAATTCTTCGAACTTAAAGCTTTCTAAATGAGAATTTTCTTTCCAAATCAACTCCGAATAGCCCGAAATTCAATTCCGACCACGCGTACGACTCATGATACCTAAAGTGATGCTGCCTTAAACTGACGATCGACGTGCTAGAGCTCAAAACGACCGGTTAGGTCATTACATTCTCTCCCACTTAAAAATACGTTCGTCCTCGAACGTGCTAAGAACTGCTCTGGAGTTGTCTGAAATCAATATTTAACACCTCATGCACCTACTCGTACTACCACAACTCAGTTGAGCACATTAGCCCGAGTTAACCTGAAGATTTCCCCTTTTACTAAGCCAAATAGGCCTTAGAGCGCGATTCCAACATCCAGAATTTTCTGCCAGGCGTGTTTGCATCATACGAACACCGTATCAATCTCTATACGATGCACCAATACATTATTGCATACTTTTGCTGAATCCACACTATGCACTACATAATTCACATGACTATAATAACATCCTCTGATAACAATAGACAAATTTTCACGAATCTGATGCTCCCAATGCACCTCATGACATATATAAGTCTTGTTCCAACTCTTGCAATACCGCCACAATGGAAGAGATGTGTAGAAATTCATAACCAACTGCCGAGTCAACAAATCATTGTTTCTCTCCTCCTGACAGGGACCATTACCTCATTATGAACCAAATAACGACATTTGCTCTTTAATATGCTTCATATAATCCGATCGCACTGATACCTAATCCACTAATCTCGTCTCACCCAGTATAAGTTGTTCAAGCAATAAGCCACCTCATACATTGCCAAAAGTCTCATTTGATGCCACAATGTGCCAACAAGCTACAAATTGAAATGTGATACCAAAGGACAAAATGAACTCTGGAAAGAACTACTCAACCCACGTAACTACTTAAGCATCCGAAAAGATGTTATGAACCTTCCTCAGAAACTGAGAAACAAAACACACAAGAATAGATATGGGAAACTTATACCTAGCATCACACTGTTGCCACGTGCAACCCGATCAACATATGATACCGTTGTGGCGTGCAACCCGATCCAACCATGATGCCCGTGGCGGCATGCCACCCGATCCAAAAACGTACCCGTGGTGGCGTCCTACCCTATCTGCACATAATAGTCTATAAGGAAAATACTTACCGAGCTAAAATGCTCATAGCTATGAAATATCCAAATATCGGGAGACAGATAGAGCCATACGCTACAAAACTCAAGCACAACTAAGATGCGATATATAATCTGCATCTCTATAGCCATCCTGCTCACATAATACCATCGCCATTTGGAACCTCAACACATGAGCAATTAATCAAGATGTCCCACAACCCACACAACACAATAGATTATTACATGAAATAGTTGACGACGAAATAACCTCCAATGTTCGAATACTCCTCCATAAGGAATGATATGCTGAATGAACACACCCAGGCTGGTGTAGAGTACTTATCCACATTTTGATCGATCCACGAACCTCAAGGCGATTGTGATCGTACTGCACTGGACTAATAACCTTTCAAGGATCCGCAACAACCCTTTTTCCCATGACACACAATAGCAACCGTCAAATCCAGAACACACTTCCGCAGTCCATAATCAAATGAACCGAGCGCCCTTCACGCATAAATTCTCACATTAGTGATAGTACCATAATCTCCATACTTGGATTCAATCTTCAATTAATCAAGTGACTACTTGTCACACTTATACAATCTTCCCACGGGATACGCTCCCATGACCTTCCGCACCAGGTAACAAGTCTGCACGTCCATACCACCAGCCATACTAATGTTGTAAAACAAATAATGAACCCGCAAATCCGTGCACAAGGCCTCTTACACATGACATCGATCTCAGGTGATTCTAAATACAATACTAGCTTACTATAACCATTTGAATCCTTTCCCACTCATCCGAGCTCTTGATATTCTTGTCGACACCAAACTGCAATCTTGATCCTTAACTTTCAAATTTCATGCCGCTCACCACACCTATCTTACTAATATGCGGGAGCCCAGGAATTTCATCACAACTCCTGAACCACTAATAAGATACACACTTCATCATGTAGAAACCCTTTCAACTTACTCATTCCGGGAGAACCATTGCAACATGTGATTGAATTCCTATAACCGCAGAAAATAGTAACCTCGAGTAGTGGTCTAAACCAACATTTTTCTTACGGGATCCATATACACATAGCAGTCCATAATACTCGAAGGCCTCCAAATAAAACAAATTACGGCAGCCGTCAAGCCTCGCACGTACCGCCACAAATCACATGTATAACTCAACACGCTGAAGGAACTGATCATTGCCACCATCATGCCGATTTAACCATTGCTAACTGAACCAACTTCTTCTAATTTACTCTGGACTTGCCTTAGAGATGATAATAGATCCATTCCAAATATAATAAACCCAATATGCACTCATCCTGAGTGACCCTATTTCACGAGACCACGTTGCCTCAAACCCACGAACTAACTCATACCCTCTTTGTGCGTACATTCTCATCTTCAACTGGTACACCCATTCTGATAATTCCTCTACGAATCCAAAGTTATTTTCTCCCATTACTTCAATGCTACACTACAAACTGATGATAATATAGAACACTCCAAGCCCCTTTCATAATCCACTGCAAAATCTCGATATTTATCCATACCACGAACTCGAAATCCTTAGGCACCACACTTTAATTTTGAACCCACTAGGACCATTGTTGAGACTCACCCACTCTGACTTGTTCCTAATATAATCAAACTCCAAGGCCCTTCTAGCACATGAACACCCTCTCAAAGAAGCAACCAGATGAATTCATTTCCTTGTACATCACATCCACATAGTATAGATTTTGAGTCTTCCCAAAACTTGAACATGAACCGATAAAGCCCAAATATAGCACACATTCCTCAAATCCTTTGCTCGAATTACCACTGAAGTTTTTTGTCCTTAGTCATAATAACCTACCAATACATCGACAACTGAAAATGCACAAGCAGACAGACACGTGACCAAATCGTGGACGGTAGGGCTCCCCCACATAGCTTGAAGCTATAATATATAACCCTGGGAACCACAAAGAATTCCTTCTTTCCCATCGATATCAACTGAAAGCCCAACAATGCATTCCAAACTCGAAGCCATGTTGCATCCAAATAATATCCGTGGACCCAGTCACTATCCATCATGATTCCCAAATTGCTCTAAACATTCCTCAGGGCATGTGGCTATCGTACCACAAAACCCATATGCTACTCTGCCACTCTCCTAGTTTGGTTAAACCCTCTCCTTTAAGCAACTATTCAACTCCCGTTTCTCACTCTTGGCCTTCTAGAAGCCTATCCACCGCAAGATACCTCCCACATGCCCTTCCTCATCGTTCGCTGCCCAGTTGTTGCCTTAAGTCAGAATCCATCTCTGTAGCATTTGAACCAATAGATCGCTACCAACTTTAAACCCCTCCGAAGATCATCTTCGTCGAGCCGTCAACTTTAGAAATACTTATTCGATTCTGAATCTACACACCGCTATCTCTGACAACCACTCCTCATGCACCATTTCACAACACCCTGCCCCGAAGACCAAAAGTCAAAGAAAACCATAACATCGGCGAACCCTAACGCGTTCAACCAGAATGACGACACCACATCACTAATGAAAATTCCTCCACACTCGAATATACCAAGTGTTGTTACTCCCTCAACCAAAACTTGAACATTTATAGTCTGATTACCTTTCCTCCACTGGAAATAAAATACCGAATCTCTGAATCATGCACCGAGTAAACCACTTCCATGTCGTTCACTACCTTAATGCATAGACAAGCATCCGACCCTTACACAAACACTGTGCGATAGCAACACCCGAATTATCATAACAATAAATGTCGAATCTCAAAACCTTGGGTAATATTGATACTAAGCTGAAATACCAGAACGGCCTTCCGCAAGGCAAAGACAATAGAACAATAAATTAAGCAAGGAAAAACATCATGCACCACATTTATAGTACCATTACGAATCCTCAATTCCCGATTAATAACAAGCGCTACACGTCACATAAGATTAAATAGGAAGGAAATGAAGGCATAAGCCTCGAGGGAATCTAATCGCACGATAAGGAATCAAGAAGGGAAGTGCTTTTAACAGCCCCGTAGCCTCTCTGTCATGACCCCAATTCCCCCTCCGTGAACTATCGTGACGTCACCTAGTCTCTATGGCAAGGTAAGCCTAACAATGCGGAAAATAAATTTGTGGTAAGAAGTAATTAAAAACAGAAATAACAAAGTGAAACAATGTTTAGCATGCCGCTCGGCATATACAATACAAACTCTCGAAACTAAAAACATTTCCCAAAACCCGGAATCTTATGAAATCACAAGCTTTTGGATGTCTACAAGTATCTAACTTTAGAATGTCTAACAATAGAAAATACATAAGGGTTAATACTTAAAGAATGAATAGAATTGGACTTCTCCGTCTGCGGACGCGTCAGATATACCTCAATGTCTCTGGAAGAGTCGCCTCGCCTCAAGGATGATAGGGATGAGTCGAAATACCTGGATCTGCGCATGAAAAACATGCGCAGAAAGGGCATGAGTACACCACATCAGTACTCAGTAAGTGCCAAGCCTAACCACGGTCAGGCAGTGACGAGGAATGTCAGGGCCCTACTAAGGTTAAATAGAATACAAGGTATAACAGTATAGGATAAGACAGTATAATCAAGTACAATTGTAAGAAGTAACACATGGTAGAAAGAACAACAACAGCTATAACAGAGACAATGAAATCACGGAAAGGAATATAACTCAACATAAAAATAATAACTGAGGATCTCACAGGATACCGTCCTGTAGTCCCAAAATGAAAATATCCAGTGGATCTCCCGGGATACTATCCCTTAGTCCAATATATATATCCAGCGGATCTCCCGAAATATCATCCCGTAGTCCAACTCATAGTGCGCGAGGATCTATCGGAATCCCGATTCGTAGTCCCAAATGTAAATACCCAGTACTGGGGGAATCTACCGGGTGCAGTCCCGTAGTTCCAATATAGAAGTGCAGGGGGATCTCCCGGAATACAAATCCGCAGTCCCAAAATAAACAGACAGTGGGATCTCCCGGGATACCGTCCCATAGTCCCAAAGAAAACACACAGCAACAACGAGAAGAATACACAGTTCAACTCAAATTCCATACTAAGGAAAAATAGGTATTTCTAGCCTAGCATACTGTACATAATCCAAATAAGGGAATTTGAGCAAGCAAAGAAATTAAGTCAATTAGACATGCTTTCCTAATCTAACTGCAGGCTTAAATTTCAAGTAGTAATAACAGGGAAAGGAAACACAATTTTAGGTACTTAATGAAAACCAAATTTTCAACAATTAGCACAAGTACGCACTCGTCACCTCACGTACAAAGAATTTCAATTATCAACAAATACCAAATCCTAAGGGGAGGTCCCCCACACAAGGTTAGGCAAGCCACTTACGTCGAACCGCCTCAAAAGTAAACCCGAAACCACATTTTTGCCATGAGTACTCGACTCCAAATGGCCCAAATCTATTCAATTCAATTGCATAATTTCAATAACACTTCAAGTAACTGATTCTATAAATACATTCTAAGCTAATACGTGAAATTAGGTAAAATGACCAAAATGCCCTTCGGACCGACGTCTCGAAATCGGGTAAAATTTACATTTTAAGAATCCTTATACTCTCAAGAGTTCATTTATATCAAAATTATCCCAATCCGACATCAAAATCGTGAGCCAAACTCAAATATTAGGTGTAAGAACTTTTCCAATTTTTCCACTCCAAATTCGAGTTTAAAGGATGAATCTAAGCATAGGTTCATGGAAAACAATCAAAACCGAGTGAAGATTACTCACCCAAAATACCTAGGTGAAAATCCCTCTCAAAACCGCCAATCCCGCGCTCCCAAATAAATTTTCCAAGTTTTTGAAACCAAACCCTCGATTCTGCCCCTTTTCTGCCTGTGAAACCGCATATACGGTCCCGCTTCTGCGAAGACCAGGTCACATTTGCGACATTTCATTAAAGGGGAACTTTCCGCACCTGCGACTGCCTTACCGGAGATGCAGTGCCGCTTCTGCGGTGCCTTGACCGCATCTGTGGTCAACTCCCTTTCCGCCTCAAACTGCTTCTTTCGTTCTTCAACCGCTTTTGCGGTCTCGCACCTGCGCTCCCCAAGCCGCATTTCTTGTTATGACAGCAGACTCAGTAGCTTCGGTTGCAAACTCTCAACTCCAAATTTCCCATTTACCGTCCAAAATCATCCTTAGGCCCCCGGGACCGCAACCAAAAGCACGAACAAATCATATACCACTATCCAAACTTATACCAATCCTTAAAACACCTAAAACTACACTGAAACATCGAATTAACCATGGATTCAAGCGTAAGAACTCCAAAAACTCTCAATTTATGCTTTCGATCAAAAAGTCTATAAAACCTCATCTGAATGACCTGAAATGTTGCAAACATGTCACATTCAACACTGCGGAGTTACTCCAACTTCCGAAATTCCATTCTGATGCCGATATCAAAATCTCACTATCGAACCGGAAACTTCAAAAAATCAACTTTTGGCATTTCAATCCTAAATTAGCTACGGACCTCCAAAACACAATCTGAACACGCCCCTAAGCCCAAAATCACCCAACGGAGCTAGCGAAACCAGCATAATTCCATTCCGAGGCCGTCTTCACACTGCTCCGACTATGGTCCATATTCTAAAGCTTAAGCTCTCATTTAGGGACTAAGTGTCCCAAAACACTCCGAAACTCAAAACTGAACATCCCGGCAAATCAAAATAGCAGAAACAAACACAGAGAATGCAGTTAATAAGGGATCGGGCATAAATTCTTATAACAAACAGCTGGGTCGTTAAATCCTCATAAACTTAAACATTCGTTCGTCCTCGAACGAGCATAGAGACATACCTGAAGTAGTGAAAAGATGAGGGTAATGGCTGCGCATATCCTGCTCGGTCTCCGAGGTCGCCTCCTCGACCGGCTGACCACGCCACTGAACCTTCACTGATGCAATGTTCTTTGACCTCAGCTTTCTAACCTCTCTGTCCAATATTGCCACTGGCTGCTCAACATAGGATAGATCCTTGTCCAACTGGACTGAACTGAAATCCAACACGTGCAATGGATCACCGTGATACCTCCGGAGCATCGAAACATGAAATACTGGTGAACTCCTGCCAAGCTGGGAGGTAAGGAAAGCTCATAAGAAACCTCCACAACACGCCTCAATATCTCAAAAGGGCCAATAAACCTCGGACTCAACTTCGCTTTCTTACCAAATCTCATAATGCCCTTCATAGGCGAAACCCGAAGCAGAACTCGCTCTCCAACCATATAGGAAACATCACGAACCTTCCGGTCCGCGTAACTCTTCTGTCTAGACTACGCTATACGGAGTCTATCCTGAATTACCTTAAACATCTCCAGAAAAACCTGAAGCAATTTTGTGCCCAATAATCTGGCCTCACCCGGCTCAAACCAACCCACTGGGGATCTACACCGCCTACCACATAAAGCTTCATATGGTGCCATTTGAATGTTGGACTGACAACTGTTGTTGTACGAAAACTCCACCATTGGCAAGAACTTATCCCAAGACCCCCAAAACTCAATCACACACGCATGGAGCATATCCTTAACAATCTGAATGGTGCGCTCGGACTATCCGTCTGTTTGAGGGTGAAATGATATACTCAACTCCATCCGAGTACCCAACTCGTGCGGTACGGCCCTCCAGAACCGAGATGTGAACTGAGTACCTCTATATGAAATGATGAAAACTGGAATACCATGTAGATGAACAATCTCCCGGATATAAATCTTCGCCAATTGCTCCGAAGAATAGGTAGTACACATAGGAATGAAATTCGCGGAATTGGCCAGCCGATCCACAATTACCCCAATGGTATCGAACGTCCTCAAAGTCCGTGGGAGCCCAACTACAAAGTTCATGGTGATCCGCTCCCACTTCCACTCCGGAATCTCTATCTGCTGAAGAAACCCACCCGGTGTCTGGTGCTCATACTTTACCTGCTGACAATTGAGTCACCGAGATACAAACTCAACTATGTCTTTCTTCATCCGCCTCCACCAATAGTGCTGCCTCAAATCCTGGTACATCTTTGCGGCACCCGGATGGATGGAATACTACGAACTGTCGACCTCCTTTAGAATCAACTCCTGAAGCCTATCAAGATTGGGTACACAAATCTGACCATGCATCCTCCATACCCCATCATCACTAATAGTTACATCTCTGGCATGACCGTGCTGAACCTTGTCCTTTAGGACAAGCAAATGAGGGTCATCAAACTAACGCTCCCTGATACGATCAAATAATGAAGACCGGGAAACCACACAAGCTAGAACTCGACTGGGCTCCAAAAGATCCAATCTCACAAACTGGCTAGCTAAGGCCTGAACATCCATCGCCATCGGCCTCTCCGCTGATGCTAAATAAGCCAAACTCCCCAAACACTCTGCCCGGCGACTCAAAGCATCGGCCACCACATTGGCCTTGCCCGGGTGATAGAAAATAATGATATCATAGTCTTTCAGCAGCTTCAACAACCTCATATGGCGCTAATTAAGATCCTTCTGCTTGAACAGATGCTGCAAACTCCGGAGATCAGTATATATCTCACAAGGCACACCGTACAAATAATGACGCCAGATCTTCAAGGCATGAACAATAGCAGCTAACTTAAGATCATGGACAGGATAATTCTTCTCATTTACCTTCAACTATCTGGACGCGTAGGCAATCACACTACCGTCCTGCATCAATACCGCTCCAACGCCAATCCTTGAGGCATCACAATAGACGGTATAAGACCCCAAACTTATAAGCAATATCAAAAATGGGGTTGTAGTCAAAGTCGACTTGAGCTTCTGAAAGCTCGCCTTACAATCTTCCGTCCACTAGAACAGAGCACCCTTTTGGGTCAGCCTGGCCATAGGTGCTGCAATAGATGAAAACCCCTCAACAAATCGACGGTAATAACCCGCCAAGCCAAGAAAACTATAGACCTATGTCGCTGAGGATGGTCTGTGCTAACTCTGAACTGCTTCCACTTTATTCAGATCCACCTTTATCCCCTCACTAGAAACCATATGACCCAAAAATGCCACAGACGAGAACTTAGCATATAACTTCTTCTCTCTCAATGTCTGAAGCATAGTCCTTAGGTGCTGCTCTGATCTTCCCGATTCCGGGAATATACCAGAATATCATCAATAAAGACAATGACGAATGAGTTAGGATATGGCCGGAACACACTGTGCATTAAATAAATAAAGGCTGTTGGGGCATTGGTAAGCCTAAATAATATAACAAGGAACTCGTAATGACCATACCGAGTCCTAAAAGTAGTCTTCGCGATATCTGGCTCCCGAATCTGCAACAGATGGTACTTTGAACGTAAGTCAATCTTAGAAAATACTCGTTCACCCTAAAGCTGGTCAAACAAATCATCAATACGAGGCAAAGGATAACAGTTCTTCTCTATAACTTTATTCAACTGGTGATAATTAATGCACATACGTATAGAACCATCCTTCTTCTTTACAAACAAGACATGAGCACCCCAAGATGATACATTGGGCCTAATTAAGCCCTTTTCAAGCACTTTCTATAATTGATTCTTCAACTCCTTCAACTCAGGAGGAGCCATACAATACGGAGGAATAGAAATGGTGTGATGACCCAAAAGGTCATCACTTATTTTTAAATTAAATTTTGTATTTTAGAGGCCTTGAAAACCTCATCTAGAGTCACTTCGATTTGCGTGTGCAGCCCGGGTGCGTAGCCGGAAAACCTAAATAGGAAAATCTGTGAAAAATGATAAATTTTGACTATAAAATTAATAAATTTGACTTCGGTCAACGTTTTGGATAAACGGACCCGGACCCGGACCCGTGATTTGACGGTACCGGAGGGTCCGTAGCAAAATATGGGACTTGGGCGTAAGCTCAGAATTGAATTCCGAGGTCCCAAGCCAGAGAAATGAATGTTTAAAGAAAATTATTTTTTGAAATTGTTTATAGGAATTTGAAATGAAATTTGATTAGAACGTGATGGTATTGGGCTCGTATTTTTGTTCTGGCACCCGGTACAGGTCTTATATATGATAAAAGATGACTCTGTGGAATTTGGTGAAAACGGATGTCATTTGACGTGATTCAGACCTAAATTGAAAAAATTGAAGATTTAAGAAATTTGAGGAAATTCTTTGATTTTGAGGTTTAATTCGATGTTCATGATGTTAATTTGGCAATTGGATAGCACGAGTAAGTCCATGTGATGTTTGTTATTTAGTATGCATGTTTGGTTTGGAGCCCCGAGGGCTCGGGTGAGTTTCGGATAGGCGTCGGAATGTTTTTTGACTTAGAAAATCTGGTGTTTTTGCTGGTTGCTGGTGTCCAGGTTTTTGTTCTATGCGATCACATAGGAATGTCCGCGATCGCATAGAGTTAACTTTGGTAGTCATGAATTTTTTCTATGCGATCACATTGATTTTTCTGCGATCGCATAGAGATCAATTTGTTCCATGCGATCGCATTGATTCTTCCGCGATCGCATAGAGTAAATTTGGGAGGTTACAATTTGTTCTATGCGATCGCATTGATTCTTTCGCGGTCGCATAGAGTAAATATTGGGAGGTCACAATTTGTTCTATGCGATCGCATTGATTCTTCCGCGATCGCATAGAGTAAAAATCCACCCGGTTATTTAAGCTCAAAAATAGAATGTATTACGGGAAATTGGCCATTTCCTCTCCAAAGCTCTTAGGCGATTTTTGAAGCACTTCCTCACCATAATCTCTTAGGTACGTAATCTTTAATTTGTTTTCTTCCATTTTCATCAATATCTATTAGATTATAGGCCTAAAAACATGAGATTAGGAGTAGAAAATTTGGGATTTGGGTAGAGTTAGGGCTTTTTGATTATTTGGGAATTTGACCTCGTTTTGGGGTCGGATTTCAAAACAAATTATATATTCGGGCTCGTGGGTGAATGGGTGATATGTTTTTGGTCCAAACCTCGTGTTTTGACCAAGCGGGCCCGGGGTCAATTTTTGGATTTTTGGGAAGAATGATTAGAAAGCTATAATTTGTCATTGGAATTGAATTGTTTAGCGTTTATTGATGTTATGAAGTCGATTATGTATAGCTACAGTTGATTTGGAGCCGAATTCGAAAGGAAAGGCGGTGTTTGAGGCTTGAGTTGGTCGTGGAAGTTCGAGGTAATTGTTCGGTCTAACCATAGCATGAGGTATTAGGAGTTGAGTCCTATTTCCTAATTGCTTCTTGTAGAGTACAACGAATGGTGACGATTATCTATACGTCGATGTCGAAAATGACCGTGAGTCTTAAATTGATACTTTTTGTATTCTTAAATTACACCATGGATGCTTTAGTGGGTAAATCCTTGATATTGAGCAAAGACTTAGTTTATTTTTGTGGAATCTACTTTTGATTGAGTAATAGTGATAACTGTGATGAGTAGAAGATGGGCTAAGATTGGTTATAACTGATTCTCCCTTGCCGGGACGGTTATTATGATTATTGCTGACTGTATATTTGGAACGGGTTGCGCGCTGCAACATTATTATTATATATGTGGATCGGGTTGCATGCCGCGACAATTATATTATATGGATTGGGTTGCACGCCGCAATAATGATATGTTGGAACGGGTTGCACGCCGCAACAAATATATATTGGATCGGGTTGCACGCCACAACAGTTATATATATGGATCGGGTTGCATGCCGCAACAGTGTTAAATGATAAGGGATCGGGTTGCACGCCGCAACAATATTATTATTGTATTTTTTTGTAGGTTTTGGACTGTACTCTCACATTTCTTTTAAGTTTCTACTGGATTTGATATATCCCCCGAAGCATGTCCCCCTCCCATTTAANCGTTTCCTTTTAAACGGGTCCCTAAGGTACTTTACGGGGGTTACGGGTTTTCGGGTTTTAGGCCTTTTAGGGACTTTAGGACCGTTTACGTACCGTACCTTAGGGTCCCAAGGGTTTCCTACGGTGTCGAACGGTATACCGTAGTCGGACACGGTAACTCGGGCGTACGACTAGGCACGTTAGGGGAGCCGTTAGCCGTCCCGAGTTTCCCGAACGACGAGTTACCGAGGTAAGTCCTTCGCTAGGTCGATTACGTCAGGCCCGGTCGTACGTCTTACTATTACAGTTAGTTATAGTTTCAGTTTTCCATTTGTAATTTGTAGTACAAATTTTATATTTTACTTTTACTTTTCTAGACAGTCTTTTATGTAGTATTACTATAGTACAGTACCGTGAAGTATTGTGTACACCGGTTTCTCGGGTAGAGTACGCATGTTTGGAATTTTTATCTTATTTTGGTATTATATTGGTCTAAGTCTTCCGCTAAGTTTTTTTAACTTCCGCTATATTTAATATTGATCACTGTGTTATAAGATGCTGAAAATGACTAAAATGAAAGAGTTAAGATTTCTAAATTTCGTGACTTGCCTAGCTTCTACGAGTAGGAGCCATCACGACTCCCGTGGGTGGGAAATCCGGGTCGTGACAAGTTGGTATCAGAGCTCTAGGTTACATAGGTCTCACAATTCACGGAGAAGCTTAGCAGAGTTTGAGGGATTGATACGGAGACGTCTGTATTTATCCCCCAGAGGCTACAGAGTTAGGAAAAACTTCACATTTATTCTTTCCTGTCGTGCAGTTTGGTTTCTCAACGCTAGTTGAATTTCTACTCTGTTTTTTGCAGATGGCAAGAACACGCGCTTCCTTATCTACCGATCAGAAAGCCCGAGCCCCCAGCAGCAGCTCCCACGAGGGGCAGAGGGCGAGTTCGAGGCCGTGCTAGAGGCCGAGGCAGGGGCAGAGCTCAGCCCAAGGTAGCAGTACCCTTAGCAGAGCCTCAGGTTGACTTTGATGGTGAGGTTCCGGCCCCAGCAGTTCCGGTGGGCCCAACTCAGGTCCTAGAGGGGTTTATTGCTACCCCAGTTCTTCAGGATGCCCTGGTCCGTCTAGTGGGCCTTATGGAGAGTGTCACTCGGGGAGGTTTACTTCCTGTAGCACCAGCCATCTCTCAGGCTGGAGGAGGAGCCCAAACTCCTGCTACTCGCACTCCGGAGCCGGTAGTTCCCCCATTTCAGGCTCCAGTAGTTCAGCCAGTTGTGCTAGCTCAGACCGACGATGGTGCAGCCATGTCTGCCGATGCCTTGTGGAGATTGGACAGGTTTACCAAGCTCTTCGCTACTACCTTCAGCGGTGCATCTAGTGACGATCCCCAGGATTATCTAGACAGTTGTCACGAGGTTCTTCGAAACATGGGTATTGTTGAGACCAATGGGGTTGATTTTGCTACATTTCGCTTGTATGGATCTGCCAAGACTTGGTGGAGGGATTATTGCTTAGCTAGACCAGCACGATCGCCAGCCTTGACCTGGGAGGAGTTCACACAGCTATTTCTGGAGAAATTTCTCCCTATTACACAGTGAGAGGCCTATCGGAGGCAGTTCGAGCGCCTCCAGCAGGGATCCATGACTGTCACCTAGTAAGAGACCATATTCATAGA
The DNA here is from genome assembly GCF_001879085.1 of Nicotiana attenuata. Lineage (NCBI taxonomy): Eukaryota > Viridiplantae > Streptophyta > Magnoliopsida > Solanales > Solanaceae > Nicotiana > Nicotiana attenuata. Next base: position 98,287 of record NW_017671288.1, on the reverse strand, counting down.
TTTGGCTCGCCATGCCCTTATCATACTTCCCACTGAGAGGGAAAGGGTGAGATAGTTTATTGATGGACTCATTCAGTCGATTGTCTCCAGATGGCTAGAAAGACTAGGAGTGAGATACACTTCCAGGAGGCGGCAAATGTGGCCCGGAGATTTGAGATGGTACTATCACAGGGGAATGGTCATGGAGCGGATAAGAGGCCATGTCATTCAGGGAGATCCAGTGGTACCTCGTCTGGAGGTAGAGATTCATATGGTAGAGGCCAACCTCCTAGGCCCTTTCAGTCTGCTTTTTTGGTTTCTCACAGTGCTTCAGGTGGTCGTGGTCCTCAGATGCAGTATTTCGATCAGCAGCCTTACATTGCACCACCAGCTCCTATCAGTGCACCACCGATCCAGAGTTTTTGGGGTGGTCATTCAGGTCGCTAGGGTATGTCTCAGTTTCCTCAACCGCAGCATTCAGGTGGATGTTATGAGTGTGGTGAATATGGTCATATCCGGAGGGCTTGCCCGAGGTTGGTAGGTACTCAGTCGCAGCAACAGGGTTCCCGTGCTATGGTTCCGGCACCAAGTGTTCCACAGACCGCCCAGCCAGCTAGAGGTGGGGGTAGAGGTGCTAGAGGTGGAGGTAGAGGATTTAGAGGTGAAGCTCAGACCGCTAGAGGTGGAGGCCAGCCAGCTGCAGGACATCCCAAAGATGTAGCCCAGGGTAGTGGGGCCCAGCCCCGATGTTATGCTCTTCTAGCCAGGCCGGGGGTTGAGGCTTTAGATGCAGTTATCATAGGTACTGTTCTGGTTTATGATAGAGATGCTTTAGTGTTATTTGATCTAGGGTCTATATACTCGTATGTGTCATCTTACTTTGCACCGTATCTGGTTATGCCTAGTGATTCCCTGAGTGTCCCTGTATATGTGACTACACCGATGGGTGATTCTATCGTGGTAGATCGAGTCCATCGTTCTTGTATTGTGGTGATTGGGGGTCTTAAGACCCGTGTAGATTTGTTGCTTCTAGACATGGTTGACTTTGATGTTATATTGGGGATGGACTGGTTATCACCTTACCACGCTATCTTGGACTGTCATTCCAAGACTATGACCTTAGCCTTACCGGGTTTGCCTCGTTTAGAGTGGAGAGGGACTCCTGGTAAATCTACCCATAGTGTTATCTCATATGTGAAGGCTCGGCATATGGTCGAGAAGGGGTGTTTGGCCTATTTGGCATATGTTCATGATTCTAGTGCTAAGGTTCCCTCTATTGATTCTGTGCCCGTGGTTCGTGAGTTTCCTAATTTATTCCCTTCAGATCTGTCGCGTATGTCGTCCGATAGGGATATTGACTTTTGTATTGATGTGGCTCCGGGCACTCAGCCCATTTCTATCCCGCCGTATCGTACAGCCCCACCTGAGTTGAAAGAGTTAAAGGAGCAGTTGCAAGACTTGCTTGAGAAGGGTTTCATTAGACCTAGTGTTTTGCCTTGGGGTGCACCGGTGTTGTTTCTTAAAAAGAAGGATGGGTCAATAAGAATGTGTATTGATTACCGGCAATTGAACAAGGTTACAATCAAGAATAAGTATCTACTGCCGAGGATTGATGATTTGTTCGATCAGCTTCAGGGTCCCAAGGTATTTTCAAAGATTGACTTGAGATCTGGCTACAATCTGTTGAGTATTAGGGCATCCAATGTCCCTAAGACAACTTTCCGCACTCGGTACGGGCATTATGAGTTCTTGGTTATGTCATTCAGGTTGACAAATTCCCCAGTAGCTTTTATGGATTTGATGAACGGAGTGTTCATGCCTTATTTGGATTCGTTCGTGATAGTCTTCATTGATGATATATTGATATATTCCCACATCCAGGAGGAGCACGAGCAGCACCTTAAAGTGGTTCTTCCGACTCTGAGGGATAGTCAGTTATATGCAAAGTTCTCGAAGTATGAGTTCTGGTTGAGTTCAGTTGCATTTTTGGGTCATGTTATGTCAGCATAGGGTATTCAGGTTGATCCGAAGAGGATTGAAGCAGTCAAGAATTGGCCTAGACCAGCATCAGCTACGGAGATTCAGAGTTTCTTGGGATTGGCAGGCTACTATCGTCGGTTCGTGGAGGGGTTTCATCTATTGCAGCCCCGATGACCAGGTTGACCCAGAAGGATGACCAGTTCAGATGGTCGGATGAGTGTGAGGTGAGCTTTCAGAAGCTCAAGACAGCTCTGACTACGGCACCAGTGTTGGTTTTTCCCACAGGTTCAGGGCCTTAACTGTATATTGTGATTCATCTCGTATTGGGCTTGGCGCAGTGTTGATGCAGGATGGCAAGGTTATTGCCTATGGTTCGCGGCAGTTAAGATTCATGAGAAGAACTATCCGGTTCATGATTGGGAGTTGGTAGCCATAGTTCACGCAGTGAAGATTTCGAGGCACATCTGTATGGCGTGGCATGTGAGGTATTCACTAATCATAAGAGCCTTCAATATTTGTTTAAGCAAAAGGATTTGAATTTGAGGCAGATGAGGTGGTTGGAGTTGTTGAAAGACTATGATATCACCATCTTATATCATCCCGAAAAGGCCAATGTGGTGGCTGATGCTTTGAGTAGGAAGTCAGCCAATATATGCAGTCTCGCTTATATTTCGCTCGGTGAGAGACCGCTTGCTTTAGATGTTCAGGCTTTGGCCAATCAGTTCGTGAGATTGGATGTTTCTGAGCCCAGTTGTGTGTTAGCTTGCACGGTCGCATGTTCTTCTTTATTGGAGAGTATCCGTGATCGGCAGTATGATGATCCCCATTTGTGTGTCCTTAGAGAAACGGTGGAGCACGGAGGTGCCAAGAAGGTTAACTGAGGGGGTGATGGAGTCTTGAGATTGCAGGGTCGAGTTTGTGTACCTAATGTGGATGGACTTCGAGATTTGATTTTAGAGGAGGCCCAAAACTCCCGGTACTCTATTCATCCGGGCGCCGCAAAGATGTATCAGGATTTGCGGCAGCATTATTGATGGCGGAGAATGAAGAAGGATATCGTTGCGTATGTGGCTCGGTGTTTGAATTGTCAGCAGGTTAAGTACGAGCATCAGAGGCCTGGTGGTTCATTTCAGAGGATTGAGCTTCCCGAGTGGAAGTGGGTGCGGATCACTATGGATTTCGTTGTTTGACTTCCGCAGACTCGGAAGAAGTTCGACGTTGTATGGGTCATTGTTGATAGGCTGATCAAGTCAGCACATTTCATTCCTGTGGCAGTCTCCTATTCCTTTGAGAGGTTAGCTGAGATCTATATCCGGGAGATTGTTTGCCTCCATGGTGTGCCCGTGTCTATCATTTCGGACCGAGGTATGCAATTTACCTCGCGTTTCTGGAGAGCAATTCAGCAAGAGTTGGGCACACGGGTTGAGTTGAGCAGAGCGTTTGATCCTCAGACGGATGGGCAGTCCGAGCGGACAATTCGGATTTTGGAGGATATGCTCCGAGCCCGTGTCGTTGACTTTGGAGGCTCGTGGGATCAGTTTTTGCCTTTAGCAGAGTTTGCCTACAACAACAGCTACCAGTCGAGTGTCCAGATGGCTCCTTATGAGGCTTTTTATGGTAGGCGGTTTCGGTCTCCGATTGGATGGTTTGAGCCGGGAGAAGCTTGGTTGTTGGGTACGGATCTGGTTCAGGAGGCCTTGGACAAGGTCCGGATCATTCAGGATAGGCTTCGTACAGCTCAGTCCAGGCAAAAGAGCTATGCTGATCGCAAGGTCGAGATTTGGCTTTCATGGTCGTTGAGCGGGTATTGCTTCGAGTATCGCCTATGAAGGGCGTGATGAGATTCGGGAAGAAGGGCAAGCTTAGCCCTAGGTTCATTTGTGTGGTGATTTGTGTGGTACCCAATTTTCGATCTAGAAGAACCTGGTTCTTCTAGGTGTTCTAACTACTATTGTTTGCGGAATTAAAATACAGAAAATAAAAGAACACAAGAATTTTTACGTGGAAAACACCTGGCTCAAAAGGTGAAAAAACCACGACCTACTACTCAGTAGGATTTTTCCAAACATCCACTAAACTCAATGAGCCAAAAACAGCATTTACAAAACTCTTGTAAACCTAAGGATTAACTCTAATCCCAGTATGGCACATAGCCTCAACTGTTGCGACACTTTCAAGTTAACTCTAACTTGAATACTCAAAGTACCTAATATAATTGCTTCTATGAAAGCTGGAAAGGTACAAGTTTTAAATCACCTACTACAATTGAACTAGAATAAGAATAAACACAATGGAACTGGTTCTTCTATCTTGTTCAAGTAGCTGCAGGCGTGCACACTCAATCTCACATAAATTGCTTGCAAAATAGCCTTGCTCTTTTGCTCTCAATTTTGCTTAGCTTCAGCGTATGTGCATACCTGTAAAAGAGAACAACTCAGTTATTTATTAGATTAGTAATTAGAGTTGGATTGTGACTCAATTTCTGATCCTCCATTGAGTTTGAGTCCTAGACCAATCCAAAAACCAACCCTTATCCGGATGTGTTCTCTTCTTATAAGGAGACATCTTCTCCTTATCCCATATGCAATCTTTTCGATCAGGTTAGAAGATATTCAGAAGATATTGCTGCTTGATCCCCAAGGACTTATCTTCTTCACGTGTATCTCATGTGCATGAGCCATAACAACTGTGTCTCCTAAGATGGACCTGGTCCTGTACTGAGTTCATTTGTCATTCTTCAAAACTTCAACTGATCTTGGGCCAACAAATTCCCCCTTTTTGATGATGACAAACTCTGTGCTTTTACTGATCAGATATCCTGTGGAACTCAGCTAAAATCTCATCACTTGAAAAATTTAACTTATCATTAAGGGCCAGATTTAATTAGGTCATAAACACATAAACATCACTGTTAAGAAAAATAGTTTTTAAGCGCAATACACAATATCTTCCCCCTTTTGGCATCATCGAAAAGTTGCATAAACATGTGAATCCCAGAATATTAATCATTACTCATGGCCACTGGGGCAACTGCAAGTGAAAGCGTGCTTTAGTTAATCAAAAATCAACTTTGACAAATATAACTATTAAGAGCAGAATCATCATAAAACAAGAGAAATGCAAATTGTCATTGATAAGGTAGTGCTTCTACAAGACAGTCCACAAAAAGAAAGAACAAAATTAACCAACCATGAGCAAAAACAAGAAAAATCCCTAATCTGGGTCACTGGGGGTTAACTGAACTGGTTCAAAACAAGGACAAAGAGGGCTAAGGCTTTGAAGAACTAGAGGGTTGGGATTGGAGTAAGTTGCGCATTGTTTGTAGCATCCCTTCACTCTTTTCTTTCTCTTTTGCTAGTTCTACTTTCAGCCCATTCCTTTCTTCTTCCAATTCAGCCACACGAGCCTGAAGCCTAGCAATCTCGACATCTTTGGTCCCACATTCTTGAACGAAAGGCCTAACCTTGCTATTCACTGGAGTCTTCACTAATGAACCAGGTTCAATAGGGGCTACACTTAGGAGATAGTCACAGGCCTGGAGAGTCTTGATTCCAAAGTGCTCCTTACTGGAGGCCATTTCCCATTTCTTCAAAGGAACGTTCAGCCTGTCCAGTACAGTTGTTAGAATGAATCCATAAGGAGTAGCATGAGCCTTTGAACCATTGATGACTCTGTCCAGCAATTTTACTATGAAAGCAGGCCAATTAATCTATTTACCCCTCACAAGACACTCCATGAGAACCAGGTCCATGTAATTTGCAGTGTGCCTCCTCTCCTGTCTAGGCAGCAGGCACTTGTTCACAAACTCAAAGATCACTTTATGTTCTGGCTTCATTTCACTCTTCTGAACAAATCTTGCTTCAGGCACCTCTTCAGCATCCTTTGTATCACAGAAGTTCCTGGTGATTTGGAGTGCTGTGGGCAGATCATCTAGACAAGGCCACCTTTGCTTGGTGTAATCATCATAGCCCTCACTTGGAATGTCTAGAATCCTGCCCAATTAAGGTGCATCAAACTTCACCTTCACACCTTTCACCACACTGGTCACTAGCCCATTTTTCACAGAGCCATTCGCCATGAATTCAATCAGCTCTCTTCTGGCTAGTCTTCCATCCATCTGAAGGACCATGTCCTTCCAACCCTGTGCAGCTAAAACATCCAACAACCTAAGCATACCTGGCTCCTCCAGGTCTTTCAGCAACCTCCCCTTCAATAACTTCCTCCTCCTAAAAATAACAAAACGATCTTGCTCCTGTTCAGACTCTTCCTATTCTTCTTCTCCACTCCACTCTCCATCTTCTTCTTCAGTAATTTTCACTTGTTTTCCCTTCACTGCAGACCTAGTTCTTCTAGCCAAAGAAGGTTCAGCAGGTACAGATTTTGAAGACTTCTTTGCAGGAGTCTTGGTTCTTTTTGGTTTGTCAGTGGGAACCTCCACAGTTGTACCTCTCTCCTGATGGACCAGTTCCATCTCCTCCTCCTCTTCTTCAGCAGCTTCAGAACTTTCCACTACCTTTTCTTTTCCCTTTTCCTTCTTCTTTTTCTTACTCTTCTCTAATGCTTCCTGTAGTTCTGCTTCACTTTGCCTTACTTTGCTCCTTGTAGCTCTTCCTCTAGGTACAGAAGTTGCAGCAGTCTTGGGAGATGTTACTTTGCTTTTCTTTGAGGGTTCAGAAGCAATTGGGGTCCTTTGTGAAGACGCCTTGTGCTTCTTTGGGTCATAATTGGCCCCTACATTCTTTAGCATATCTGCAAAAGTCTCATCCACAGAAGAACCTTGTTCTTCTTGTTGCTTACTCATTTGAACAAGTCCCTCAGTAGCCTCTCCTGATCCGCTTCCCCCTGACTTTAAGCCACCTTCTTCTCTACCACCACATATAGCAAGAACCTCCCCTTTCTTTTTCTTTCTCCTCCTACTAGACTCAGCCCCTTCAACATTTTTCACAGAACCCACCAACACAAACCTACTATCTTCCTTCTCTGCTACATCCGAAAATACAAAACAGGTGTTTACCTCACCTGGGTTTCTTGACTCTTGTCATTATCCGAAGACCCAGGTTCTTCTCCTTCACTAGCAGAGATGAACTTTTCAGACTCGGAGCTTGAGTCAGATTCTTTAGCTGAATCCCCTTTCCTTTGACTGGCCTTTAATTTCTCGTTCAAGGCTTTTCTGAGAGAGCCGAATGCTACAGTTTTTTTGGCTAACATTTTTTGCCAGCGAAATCTTGATTTTGGGGTTTCAACTGGAGGTGTTGATGATGAGGTATTAGGGGAAACAGGTGGGGGAGTTCCAGGATTGTCTTGAGGATTAGTCATGGCGGAGTATTTCTGGAAATCTTTTGGGAATTTTTAGAGAAGAAAAGGGGATTATCAGAAGTATTTGAGAAGTGAATGACGGTTTGTGAGTGATGAGAGAAGGTGTGGAATGTATTTAAAGAGGGATCATGATTAAGCCTGTAACGGCAGCCTTTCCAGTAGTCAATTAGGAGTCTAATCAGTTTAGAGTTTCGGTCTCTTTAGAAATTAATGAGTGACGCTAGTTTTTAGGAAACAATCCCGTTTTAGTTAGACTTCTAGGATAATGAAACTGGTTCAATGCTCAACGGATAGAATTTCTGAAAGTTTGGTGTAATTAGGACATCTGCTCATGATTGGTAATTTTATCTTTCTAATTGTGCAAAGTATAGAAACATACCTGAACTTTCTCATGAGCATATACTGATGAACCAGATTCTTCAAGTAAAACTTCTCTTGATCATGCCTCAAATGTCAGAATAGAAAAACTTTGTAAGAGATTAAAAATTCATATAAACACATGTCACAGAAGTATACTAATTAAATTATGAGACTGAGTAAGAATTATTCTAGATATTTACATTGAATTAAGAACTCCTAACCAATATATATTTTTTTTTCAATTTTTTTTCATTTTTTTCATTGTGCATTCTGAACTGGACCTTTTAGGTGATCTTAATCATCCCTAATTCCAACCTGTTCCTTTCAAAGTTTTCTCTACTCAGTGCTTTAGTGAAGATGTCAGCTATTTGTTTATCAGTAGCACAAAATTCTATGGAGATTAACCCTTTCTCATAGTTATCTCTTAAGAAGTGGTGTCTAACATCTATGTGCTTGGTCCTTTTATGATGAACAAAGTTCTTTGTCACTAGTGTTATCACAAAATATTGGAATACACCTTACTTCAATTCCAAAGTCTACCAGCTGTTGTTTGATCCATAGCAATTGAGCACAACAAGAGGCAGCAGCAACATATTCAGCCTGTAGTAGACAGGGCTACTGAATTTTTCTTTTTGGTAGCCCATGACACTAAACATGACCTCAGGAAATGTGCCATACCTAAAGTACTTTTCCTGTCCACTAAGAAACCTGCATAATCAGCATCAGCATATCCTACCAGATCAAAATTACTACCTTTAGGATACCAAAGACACAAATCTGTGGTGCCTTTCAGATATCTCAGTATCCCCTTGACAGCAGTCAAATGTGACTCCTTTGGATTTGCCTACAAACGAGCACAAAGTCCTACACTGAAAACAATGTAAGGTCTGCTAGCAGTAAGATACAAAAGTGAACTAATCATACCCCTATACAACTTTTGATCAACTGATGAACCAGGTTCATCAACATCTAATTTAGTGGCAGTTGCAATAGGTGTATCTATTTCTTTGGAGCCCCCCCTTTTTGAACTTTTTGATTAGTTCTTTTGTATACTTCTGCTGATGGATCATGGACCCATTTTGACTTTGTTTGATCTGCAAGCCTAGGAAGAAATTTAGTTCACCCATCATACTCAATTCAAACTCACTTCCCATTAATTTTGCAAAGTCCTTACTCAACCTATCAGTAGTGGCCCCAAATATTATGTCATCAACATATATTTGTACAACAAGGAGGTCTTTACCTTTTTCCCTTAGGAGCAAAGTGCTGTCAATTTTACCTCTTTTGTACCCATGCTCCAGTGGGAATTTTGCTAGTCGTTCATACCAAGCTCTTGGGGCCTGTTTGAGCCCATATAGAGCTTTGTCCAGCTTGTACACATGCTCAGGACATTCTTTGCTTTCAAATCCTGGAGGTTGTTTCACAAACACATCCTCCTTGAGGTAGCCATTTAGGAAGGCACTTTTGACATCCATCTGATGGAGAGTGAATTCCATATGTGCTGCAAAGGCAATGAGGAGTCTAATTGCCTCTAGTCTTGCAACTGGAGCAAAGGTCTCATCATAGTCAATGCCTTCCTCTTGGCTGTAGCCCTGAACCACCAGCGTTGCCTTGTTTCTTGTAACAGTTCCATCTTCATCAAGTTTGTTCCTGAAGACCCATTTGGTGTCAATGATTGACCTGTCCTTGGGTCTAGGAACTAGATGCCAGACTTGACTTCTTTCAAATTGATTGAGTTCCTCCTGCATAGCATTTACCCAGTCTGCATCCTGCAAAGCCTCAATAACATTTTAAGGTTCAATAAGAGATAGAAAAGCATCAAATGCACACAGATTCTTTAATTGTGATCTAGTTTTGACTCCAGATGTTGGATCATTAATGATGTTCTCAATGGGATAAGAACTTTGATACTTGTGAGATTTCACCAACAATTGGTTTCTACTAGATGATTCTCCTGTGTTCTGTTGATGAGGAACAGGTTCATGAACAGGTTCTTGTAAAGAGTTTGTTTCATTTTCTCCCTGATTAGTTCCCCCTGTCAGGTTGCCAGACTGGAAGAACCTGTTCCATCACCTGTTCCTTCTTTTGATGTTGCTTCAGTCAATTCTCTTACCAAGCCAATGGCTTCATCTTCATGTTCTTGTCTCTCAGAAAGAATGTTAGTTTCATCAAATACAACATGCACACTTTCTTATACACACAGAGTTCTTCTATTAAATCTTTATATGCTTTGCTATGTGAAGAATATCCCAAGAATACTCCCTCATCACTTCTGGGATCAAACTTACCTAGGGAGTCTTTTCCATTATTGTGCACATAGCACTTGCAACCAAATGCCCTAAGGTGGGATATGTTTGGTTTTCTCCCTTTAAGTAACTCATAGGGAGTTTTCTCAACAAGAGGTCTAGTCATGCATCTATTGATTATGTAACATGCAGTGTTTACAGTCTCTGCCCAGATGCTGTGGGGTAATTTGCTAGAGAGAAGCATGGTCCTTGCCATATCCTCAAGGGTCCTGTTCTTTCTTTCAACTACACCATTTTGCTGAGGAGTTCTAGGGGCAGAGAAGTTGTGATCTATACCATTTTCATCACAATATTCAGCAAATTTTACATTTTCAAATTCAGTTCCATGATCAGACCTAATGGATGCAACTTGATTTCCTAATTGTTTCTGAGTTTTTCTAACAAAGGCAGTAAACATTTCAAATGCCTCATCTTTGGATGTTAGAAATAGTACCTAGGCAAATCTAGAATAATCATGAACAATCACCATCACATATTTCTTTCCACCTCTGCTCATGGTTCTCATTGGACCACAAAGATCCATATGAACCAGTTCCAACGTCTTGGAAGTACTTACGATTTTCTTGGATTTGAAGGATGACCTTACCTGCTTCCCCCTTGCACATGCCTCACAAACTTTGTCTTCCTTGAACTTGATATTAGGTAACCCTATCACCAAGTCCTTGGAGACTAATTTGTTTAGCTGATTTAGACTGGCATGGCCAAGTCTTTTGTGCCACAGGAGGGGATCATTGACTAGCACACTTAGACAAGTGAGTTCATTTTCTCAAAGTGTTGACAAATCTACAATGTATATATTGTTAGCTCTTCTTCCCTACAAAACAATCTTGTCAGTGGTAAGGTTAATCACAAAACATTTGGTAGAGGTGAAAGCTACAAGGTTACCTCTGTCACACAGTTGTGACACACTGATTAGGCTATATTTCAAGCCATCTATCAAGTAGACATTCTCAATGGAATGGGAGTCTGTCTTACCTACCTTTCCAACCCGAATGATCTCACCTTTCTTTCCATTTCCAAAGGAGACATTACCTCCTTTCAGGTTCTCAAGTGAAAGGAACTGGTCCTTGTTCCCAGTCATGTGTTTTGAGCAGCCACTATCCATGTACCATATTTGGCTACTCCCTTTCACTTGAACCTGCAAAAAGAAATCAGGGGTTAGTCTTAGGAACCCAAACTAATTTGGTTCCCTTTCTATGGGCAAAAGGATGAATCAGATTCTTTCTTGCCCAGCTAGGCAGTTTGTGTTTTTCTTGAACAAAAGCTTTATTCCTTTGACTGGCCTTTTCCTTTGCATTACATTCATTTTTATAATGGCCAGTCTTACCACAGTGTGTGCAGATCTTATTTTCAGGAAGAGTGAGGTACTTGTTTTTGGGGTCCCATTTTGGAGCTTGAGTCCCATATCCAAGTCCTCTTTTATTGCTACTGTGATTCTCTTGCAACTATGAGAGAGCATCAGAAGCTTTGTTCCATTTGCAAGTTCTGTCTAGTTCATGTTTCACCTTTCCTAGATCTTCTTTTAGAACCTTAATCAATTCATCTTTCTTATACAGTTCATCTTTCATTTTTCCTAGATTTTCTTCTAGAGTGAGAAATGAGTGATCAGCTTTCTTCTTTCCTGTTCCTAGTTTCAGTTTTATATTTTCTTACCTAAGTTCTAGAATACTATTGTCAAGTTGAAGAACCTGGTTCTTCAACTCAGCATTTTTGTTATCACGCTCATCAGCCCTAGATTCTAGACTTTTGCATTTTGCTTTTAGGATAACACATTCCATAGACAGAACTTCCTTTTCATTGTTAACTATTTCAGACTCATCAATGAGGTCTAATAATAGCTCAGCCAACCTTTCTTTAGACAGAAATTTAATTTTGTCCTTGAGATGCAGAATACTTACCTCCTGCTCATCATCTGATTCTCCAATGGCCATAAGAGCTTGCTCTTCTTCAGCTTCATCTTCTGAGTCTTCATCAGAGGTTTCACCCTAAGCAGCAACCATAGCCTTGGTTGAACCTTTGTTTCTCTTGGGTTGAACCTGTTCCTTCTTCCTGTTTCTTCGTTCAGCCCTTGCTTTCTTCCACTCAATCTCCCATTGAGGGCAATTCTTGATCATATGGTCAGTCTTACCACACTTATAGCAGCCATCATTTGTCTGTTTCTCAGGAGCTCTTGTCTTGTTGAAGTTTGTACCTCTTGATGAACCCTTTTCTCTCATTTGGTACTTTTTTGAAAATNATCATTAACTAGCACACTTAGACAAGTGAGTTCATTTTCTGAAAGAGTTGACAAATCTACAATGTAAATATTGTTAACTCTTCTTCCCTGCAAAACAATCTTGTCAGTGGTAAGGTTAACCACAAAACATTTGGTAGAAGTGAAAGCTACAAGGTTACCTTTGTCACACAGTTGTGACACACTGATTAGTCTATATTTCAAGCCATCTATCAAGTAGACATTCTCAATGGAATGAGAGTCTATCTTACCTACCTTTCCAACCCCAATGATCTCACCTTTCTTTCCATTTCCAAAGGAGACATTACCTCCTTTCAGGTTCTCAAGTGAAAGGAACTGGTCCTTGTTCCCAGTCATGTGTTTTGAGCAGCCACTATCCATGTACCATATTTGGCTACTCCCTTTCACTTGAACCTGCAAAAAGAAATCAGGGGTTAGTCTTAGGAACCCAAACTAGTTTCGGTCCTTTTCTATGGGCAAAAAGATGAATCAGATTCTTTCTTGCCCAGCTAGGCAGTTTGTGTTTTTCTTGAACAAAAGCTTTATTCCTTTGACTGGCCTTTTCCTTTGCATTACATTCATTTTTATAATGCCAGTCTTACCACAGTGTGTGCAGATCTTATTTTCAGGAAGAGTGAGGTACTTGTTTTTGGGGTCCCATTTTGGAGCTTGAGTCCCATATCCAAGTCCTCTTTTATTGCTACTGTGATGCTCTTGTAACCATGAGAGAGCATCAGAAGCTTTTGTCACACCTCCTTTTACACACCTACCCCGAAGGATAACGTATAAAGGGAGTTTTTCCATTTAAAGTGACATTATTCGAAATGGGATCATTTATTGATTTTTTAGAGTCGCCACTTGGGATAAGATTGGCTTTTGGTGTCCCAAGTCACCGATTTAATTTAAATCCCAAATCGAGGAAAATTTCGACTTCCCAATTGGAGTCTGCGAACCAGAAATTCTGTGTAAGGAATTCTGTTGACCCGAGGGAAGGTGTTAGGCACCCCCGGATCCCGTAGTTCTAGCACGGTCGCTTAAATTATCATAAATGGCCAAACTCTGATTTTTACTACAAGCTCCAACCTATAGTGCAATTTTAAGAATTATTCAACCGCTTTTAGTTTATTTTTTACGGAAGTGAACGCCGTTTAAGAGCGTGCTTTTGGGTCACGTCACATGAAATGCACCCGGATCCTCAACACCTCTTATTCAACGTTTTGGGATTTGGATTTGGGTTGCATGAAATGCACACCCCAGTTTAGGAGAGTAATATTATTAAAATCCGCGCCCAAAGCAACTAGCGTGTTGATATCTTTGCGGGAAGCCATGGAAATTTGCTAAATGGCTTACCCAATTTCTAAAATATTTTAATATTAGCATTTAATGAGGGCCCCGCAATTTATGGATTTGTTTGGCGAGGCTCGTCCCAAAAGGATATCCTAAAGCATGTTATGATTTTCTATTTAATTTTGTCTCTAAAAGGGCCTAAATAATCAATGTTATAAAATTCGGGCTTCGAGTTCAAGTCCGGATTCAAACAAAAGGACAAAGCCTTTTAATTTAAACCCACCACCTAACTCGAAGGCCCAAATTTATATTATATTAAACTATGAAGTAGGGCATCTAAACCAATTCCACAATAATGAATTTCAGCATACTTTGGACGAGAGTCCATCAAACAGTGGGCTTATTCAGGAGCCCAAATTGAGAGTGAATTGTATTTGTGGAATTATGCTATGCTCCAGTTTATGAAGCCAATTGTAATTGGGCTCTTATCACCTGACCAAGCCCAAGTCTCACCGGACACAGGATGTCCGATTTTATCGTGAATTAAGCGAAATGCAATCTTGATTTCGAATTGGCCTATTAAACTCTTTTTAGAGTTATTTTAATAAGGGATCCATTAATNAGAAAATAAAAGAACAAAAGAATTTATACGTGGAAAACACCTGGCTCAAAAGGTGAAAAAACCACGACCTACTACTCAGTAGGATTTTCCCAAACATCCACTAAACTCAATGAGCCAAAAACAGCATTTACAAAACTCTTGTAAACCTAAGGATTAACTCTAATCCTAGTGTGGTACACAACCTCAACTGTTGCGACACTTTCAAGTTAACTCTAACTTGAATACTCAAAGTACCTAATACGATTGCTTCTATGAAAGCTGGAAAGGTACAAGTTTTAAATCACCTACTACAATTGAACTAGAATAAGAATAAACACAATGGAACTGGTTCTTCTATCTTGTTCATGTAGCTGCAGGCGTGCACACTCAATCTCACATAAATTGCTTGCAAAATAGCCTTGCTCTTTGCTCTCAATTTTGCTTAACTTCAGCGTATGTGCATACCTGTAAAAGAGAACAACTCAGTTATTTATTAGATTAGTAATTAGAGTTGGATTGTGACTCAATTTCTGATCCTCCATTGAGTTTGAGTCCTAGACCAATCCAAAAACCAACCCTTATCCAGATGTGTTCTCTTCTCATAAGGAGACATCTTCTCCTTGTCCCATATGCAATCTTTTCGATCAATTCAGAAGATATTCAGAAGATATTGCTGCTTGATCCCCAAGGACTTATCTTCTTCACGTGCATCTCATGTGCATGGGCCATAACAACTGTGTCTCCTAAGATGGACCTGGTCCTTCACTGAGTTCATTTGTCATTCTTCAAAACATCAACTGATCTTGGGCCAACAAGCTGTACATCCACTGTTTCATGTGTCCATGCTTCGGAAGTATCACGGCGATCTATCCCACGTGTTAGATTTCAGCACTATCCAGTTGGACAAGGACTTGTCTTATGAGGAGGACCGGTGGTTATTCCAGACCGGCAGGTTCGTCAGTTGAGGTCGAAGAGTTTCCCTTCTGTTCGTGTTCAATGGAGAGGTCACCCTGCTGAAGCATCGACCTGGGAGTCCGAGTCCGATATGTGGAGCTGTTATCCCCATCTTTTTCCCGACTCAGGTACTTCCTTCTTATGTCTGTTCGAGGACGAACGATTGTCTTAGAGGTGGAGAAAGTGATGACCCAAAAGGTCATCACTTGTTTTTAAATTAAATTCTGTGTTTCCGAGGCCTTAAAAACCTCATTTAGAGTCAACTCGATTTGCTTTCGCAGTCCGAGCGCGTAGCCGGAAAACATAAATAGGTAAATCTGTCAAAAATGATAAATTTTGACTGTAAAATGAATAAATTTGACTTCGGTCAACGTTTTGGGTAAACGGACCCGGACCCATGATTTGACGGTCCCGGAGGGTCTGTAGCAAAATATGGGACTTGGGCGTAAGCCCGGAATTGAATTTCGAGGTCCCAAGCCCGAGAAATGAATTTTTAACGAAAATTGTTTTCTGAAATTGTTAAAAGGAATTTGAAATGAAATTTGATTAGAATATGATGGTATCGGGCCCGTATTTTTGTTCCGGCTCCCGGTACAGGTCTTATATATGATTTAAGATGATTTTGTGGAATTTGGTAAAAAACGGATGTGATTTGACGTGATTCGGACCTAAATTGCAAAAATTGATGATTTAAGAAATTTGAAGAAATTCTTTGATTTTGAGGTTTATTTCGATGTTCATGATGTTAATTTGGCGATTAGATTGCATGAGTAAGTCCATGTGATGTTTTTGAGTTAGTATGCATGTTTGGTTTGGAGCCCCGAGGGCACGGGTGAGTTTTGGATAGGCGTCAGAGTGTTTTTGGACTTAGAAAATATGGTGTTTTGGCTGGTTGCTGGTGTCCAGGTTTATATTCTATGCGATCACATAGGAATGTCCGCGATGGCATAGAGTTAATTTTGGTAGTCATGAATTTGTTCTATGCGATCGCATTGATTCTTCGATCGTATAGAGTTAATTTTGGTAGTCATGAATTTGTTCTATTCGATCACATTGATTCTTCCGCGATCGCATAGAGTTAATTTTGGTAGTCATCAATTTGTTCTATGCGATCGCATTGATTCTTCCGCGATCGCATAGAGTAAATTTTGGGAGGTTACAATTTGTTCTATGCGATCGCATTGATTCTTCCGCGATCGCATAGAGTAAATTTTGGGAGGTCACAATTTGTTCTATGCGATAACATTGATTCTTCCGCGATCGCATAGAGTAAAAATCCGCCCAGTTATTTCAGCTCAAAAAAAGAATGCATTACGAGAAACTGGCCATTTTTCATAAACCCCTACTTCTCCAAAGCTCTTAGGCGATTTTTGAAGCACTTCCTCACTATAATCTCTTAGGTCAGTAATCCTTAACTTGTTTTCTTCCATTTTCATCAACATCTATTAGATTATAGGCCTAAAAACATGAGATTAAGGGTAGAAAATTGGGATTTGGGTAGAGTTAGGGCTTTATGATTATTTGGGAATTTGACCTCGTTTTGGGGTTGGGTTTCAAATCAAATTATATATTCGGGCTCGTGGGTGAATGGGTGATCGAGTTCTGGTTCGAACCTCATGTTTTGACCAAGCGGGCCCGGGGTCGATTTTTGGATTTTTGGGAAGAATGATTAAAAAGCTATAATTTGGCATTGGAATTGAATTGTTTAGCGTTTATTGATGTTATGAAGTCGATTATGTATAGATACGATTGATTTGGAGCCGAATTCGAAAGGAAAGGCGGTGTTTGAGGCTTGAGTTGGTCGTGGAAGTTCGAGGTAAGTGTTCGGTCTAACCATAGCTTGAGGGATTAGGAGTTGAGTCCTAGTTGCTAATTGCTTCTTGTGGAGTACGACGTATAGGCATGGTGACGAGTATCTATGTGTCGGTGTCGAACATGAACGTGAGTCTTAAATTGATACTTGTTGTATTCTTAAATTACACCATGGATGCTTTAGTGGGTAAATACTTGATATTGAGAAAATACTTAGTTTATTTTCGTGGAATCTATTTTTGATTGAGTAATGGTGATAACTGTGATGAGTAGAAGTTGAGCTAAGATTGGTTATAGCTGATTCTCCCTTGCCGGGACGGTTATTATGATTATTGTTGACTGTATATTTGGAACGGGTTGCGCGCTGCAACATTATTATTATATATGTGGATCGGGTTGCACGCCGTGACAATTATATTATATGGATTGGGTTGCACGCCGCAATAATGATATGTTGGAATGGGTTGCACACCGCAACAAATATATATTGGATCGGGTTGCACGCCACAACAGTTATATATATGGATCGGGTTGCACGCCGCAACAGTGTTAAATGATAAGGGGTCGGGTTGCACGCCGCAATAGTATTATTATTGTATTTTGTTGTAGGTTTTGGACTGTCCTCTCACATTTCTTTTAAGTTTCTATAGGATTTGACATATCCCCTGAAGCATGTCCCCCCTCCCATTTAAACTCCTAAATTCCTGTCTATTTTCCCCCGTATATTATATAACTGCACAAGGTTTATCTGGAGTCTGGTCCTAGCCTCGTCACTACCACGTCGGGGTTAGGCCAGACACTTACTAGCACATGGGGTCGGTTGTGCTGATGCTACACTCTGCACTCTGTGCAGATACTAGAGTAGTACTGGGTCAGCAGCAGTAGGGGTGCCAGCCTCCAGTCCACTGAGATTCCGAGGTAATCCTGCAGGCATTCGTAGGCCCGACGTCTCTTCTATCAGTTATTATGTTCTATTTCCATTTGTATTCGAGACAGATTGTATTTCTTTTCTTCAGACATCTTTCTGTAGTATTCATAGATAGTCCGTGAATATTGTGACACCGGTTTCTGGGTAGAGACGCATGTTGGCATTTTTATCTTATTTTGGTATTATATGGGTCTAAGTCTTCCGCTAAATGTTTTTAACTTCCGCTATTATTTAAATATTGATCACCTGTTGTTATAAGATGTTGAAAAGGACTAAAATGAAAGAGTTAAGATTTCAAAATTTCGTGGCTTGCCTAGATTCTACGAGTAGGCGCCATCACGACTCCCGAGGGTGGAAAATTCGGGTCGTGATAAATGGGCTGAGTGCCTGACAACAGATCAATGCCAAAATCAATATCTCTATCGGGCGCCATGCCCGGAAGGTCAGCTAGGAACACACAAAAAAAGTCCCGTACTACTAGGACTGAATCAACTGAAGGGGTATCAATACTGACATCTCGTACATAAGCTAGATACATGTCACACCCCTTCTCAACCATCCACTGAGCGTAAAGGAAAGAAATAACTCTATTGGGAGTGTGATCTAAACCACCCCTCCACTCAACATGCGGTACATTTGGCATAACCAGCGTCATGGTTTTAACGTGACAATCAAGATTATCATAAAGGGGAGACAACTAGTCCATGCCCAAGATAATATAAAAATCTACCATGTTGAGCAATAATAAATCGGCTCTAGTCTCAAAACCACTACGAGCAACCAAACACAACCGATAAATGCGGTCCACAACAAGAGAATCTCCCACGGGAGTAGAAATATAAACAGGGGAACTCGAAGAATCCCGAGGTACACCAAAATGCGGAGAAAACTAAGAAGACACATAAGAATAAGTGGATCCTGGATCGAATAGAACCGATGCATCTCTGTGATAAACCAGGACAATACCTGTGATGAGTGAATCGGAGGCAACAACCTCGGTACGGGTAGGAAGCGCATAGTATCTGGCCTGGCCACCCCCTCTAGGGCGACCTCTACATCCCCGACCTCCACCTCTAGCTGGCTGAGCATGTGGGGTAGCCTGAGAACTCTACGGAGAACGCTGTGGCTGAAAAGTCTGTGGAGGTGCACCCCTCCTAAGTCTGGGGTAATCCCTCACCATATGGAGTGTGTCACCACACTCTAAACAAGCTTTGGGAGGACATGGCGGCTGTGACTAGCTCTGGGCAGGTCTACTGGACTAGCCACTGAAAGAAACCCGCGCAGGAGGCGCGCTAGATACCGGAGGTGCATATGGATCATGAGGCCTAGGAGGAGCTGGAATACCACTGGCTACTGGAAGAGCTGAATGAACATGGGAACTCATATAACCGCTACCATGACGACCTGCAGCTGGGGCACGGGCACCAGAATAATGGCCCGGCTCTCAAGACCTCTTGGACTCCCTCTCCTCTGTATCTTTAGCATGCATACCCTCAATACTCCTAGCAATGCTCACCACCTACTGATAGGAAGTATCCATCTCCAACTCACAAGCCATGCTAGACCTAATGCTGGGAATAAACCGACGAACCCTCTTGCGAACAGTAGAAACCAAAGCTGGTGCATGTCTAGCCAAGCTAGTGTAACGGACAGCATACCATAAGACAGTCATAGCACCCTAGTGCAAATGCTCAAACTCTATGCACCATGCGTACCTAAGGCTCTAAAGGACATACTCTCTCAGGAACATATCTGAAAACTGAGTCCAAGTCTGGGAAGCTGCCTCATCTAGGCTTTCTAACTCATAAGTACGCCATCACTCATAGGCGGCCCCACGAAGCTGGAAGGTAGTGAAGGAAACCCCGCTCGACCCTGAGTTACACATGGTACGGAGAATGCAATGGCACTCATCTTGAAATCCCAAAACATCATCTGATGCTAGACCTTTGAATACAGGAGGCTTGTACTTCTTGAACCTCCCCAGCCTCCGCTGCTCATACTCGGAAGCCGCTGCCCTATCCTTGGGCTGATCTTGAACTATGGGTTGTACCGAAATAATCTCTGGAACCTGATCAACATGCACTCGCTGCTCAGGAGTGCGGGCGGCAGGAGTCTGCGCTCCTCCCCCGGCCTGAGACGTAGCTGCAGCAAGGGGAAGCAACCCTGCCTAAGCTAGAGTGGTGTACATGCTCATGAATTGCGCAAGAGTCTCCTCAAGTGCTGGAGTAGTAGTAGCAGTAGGCGTATCAGGTGCCTGGGCTCTGGCTGGAACTGCTGGTGGCTCCTCAAATGAAGTGGGATTTTCCAACCAGTTACATAGCCTCTCGTAGATAAGTACAGACGTCTCTGTACCGATCCGTAAGACTCTAATAAACTGGCTTGTGATTCATGACTCCTATGAACCTATAGCTCTGATACCAACTTGTCACGACCCCACTTTACCCTCCGTAACTATCGTGATGGCACCTAGTATCTACGACTAGGTAAGCCTAACATTGCGGAAAATAAACAATTTGCGGAAAGAAGTAATTAAAAACCAAAATAACAAAGTGAAATAGTGTTTAAGATGCCCCTCGGCATATACAACACAAAATCTTGAAACTAACAACATTTCCCAAAACCCGAAATCTCATAAAATCGCAAGCTTTTGGATATCTACAAGTATCTTACTCTAGAATGTCTAACAATAGAAAATACAGAATGGCTAATACTTAAAGAGAGAATAGAAAGGGACTCCTCGGTCTGCGGACGCGGCAAATATACCTCGAAGTCTTTGGAAGAGTCGCCACGCCTCAAGGATGATAGGATCTGAGTCGAAGTACCTGGATCTGCGCATGCAAAAAATGCACAGAAAGGGCATGAGTACACCACAGCAGTACTCAGTAAGTGCCAAGCCTAACCTCGGTCGGGTAGTGACGAGGAAAGTCAGGGCCCTACTGAGGTTAAATAGAATACAAGGTCTAACAGTATAGGATAAGACAATATAACCAAGTACAACAGTAAGAAGTAACACAGGGTTGAAAGAACAACAACAGCTATAACAGAGACCATGAAATCATGAAAAGGAATACAACTCAACACAGAAATAAAAACCGGGGATATCCAAGGATACCGTCCTGTAGTCCCAAATGAAAATATCCAGTGGATCTCCCGGGTTACCATCCCATAGTAATATATATATATANCAAAGTCTCACTTCTAATATATAGTAATATATATATATATATATATATATATATATATATATATATATATATATATATATATATATATATATATATATATATATATATATATATATATATCCATTGGATCTCCGGGATACTGTCCCATAGTCCAACTCACAGTGCGCAGGGATCTACCGAAATCCTGATCCGAAGTCCCAAATGTAAATACCCAGTACTGGGGGAATCTATCGGGTGCAGTCTCGTAGTTCCAATATAAAAGTGCAGGGGGATCTCCCGAAATACAAATCCTTAGTCCCAAAGTAAACAGACATAGGGATTTCCCAGGATACCGTCCCGTACTCCCAAAGTAAACACACAGCAACAACGAGAAGAATACACAATTCAATTCAAATTCCATACCAAGGCAAAACAAGTATTTCTAGCCTAGCATCCTGCACATAATCCAAATAAGGCAGTTTGAGCAATCAAAGCAATTAAGTCAATTAGACATGTTTTCCTAATCTAACAGTAGGCTTAAATTTCAAGTAGTAATAATAGGGAAAGGAAACACAATGTTAGGTACTTAATAAAACCAAATTTTCAACAATTAGCACAAGTACGCACTCGTCACCTCACGTACAAGGCATTTCAATTATCAACAAATACCAAATCCTAAGGGGAGGTCCCCCACACAAGGTTAGGCAAGCCACTTACCTCAAACCTACTCAAAAGTCAACCTGGAATCACGTTCTTGCCACGAGTACTCGACTCCAAATAGCCAGAATCTATTCAATTAAATTGCATAATGTAAATAACACTTACAGTAACTGATTCTATAAATAAATTCTAAGCTAATACGCGAAATTAGGTAAAATGACCAAAACACCCTCTAGGCCCACGTCTAGAAATCGGGTAAACTTTATATTTTCAGAATCCTCATACTCTCGCGAGCTCGTTTATATCAAAATTATCCCAATCCGATATCAAAATCATGATCCAAACTCAAATATTAGGTCTAAGAACTTTTCCAACTTTTCTCAAATTTTTCCACCCCAAATTCCAATTTAAAGGATGAATTTAAGCATTGGTTCGTGGAAAACAATCAAAACCGAGTGAAGATTACATACCCAAAATACCCAGGTGAAAATCCCTCTCAAAGTCGCCAATCCCGAGCTCCCAAATCAATTATCCAAGTTTTTTAAACTAAACCCTCGATTATGCCCCTTTTCTGATTAGTGAAACCGCATCTGCGGTCCTGGGACCGCACCTGCGGTCATACTTTTGCGAAGACACGGTTGCATCAGCGACATTTCATTAAAGGGAACTTTCCGCACCTACGACTGCCTTACCGCAGATGCGGTGCTGCTTCTGCGGTGCCTTGACCGCATCTGCAATCAACTCCCTTTCCGCCCCAAAATGCTTCTGCAGTTCTTCGACCGCTTTTGCTGTCTCGCACCTGCGGTCCCCAAGCCGTAGGTACGGTTATGACAGCAAACTCAGTAGCTTCAGATGCAAACTCTTAACTCCAAACTTCCCGTTAACTATCCAAAATCATCCCGAGGCTCCTGGGACCTCATCCAAAAGCACGAACAAGTCATATACCACTATCCAAACTTATACCAACTCTTAAAACACCTAAAACCACATCGAAACATCGAATTAACCATGGATTCAAGCCTAAGAACTCCAGATACTCTCAATTTTTTCTTTCGATCAAAAAGTCTATCAAACCTCGTCCAAATGACCTGAAATTTTACACACATGTCACATTCAACACTATGCAGCTACTCCAATTTCCGGAATTCCATTCCGACCCCGATATAAAAAATCACACTATCGAACCGGAAACATCAAACATTCAACTTTCAGCATTTCAAGCCTAAATTAGCTACGGACCTCAAAAACATAATCCGAACATGCCCCTAAGTCCGAAATCACCCAACGGAGCTAACGAAACCAACAGAATTTCATTCCGAGGCCGTCTTTACACTCTTCAGACTACGGTCCGAATTCTAAAGCTTATGCTCTAACTCAGGGACTAAGTGTCCCAAAATACCCCGAAACTCAAAAACATCCCGGCAAATCCAAATAGCAGAAACAAACACGGGGAATGCAATTAATAGGGGATCAGGGCGTAAATTCTTTAAACGACCGGCCGGGTCGTTACACTCTCGAAGATAAGTACAGACGTCTCTGTACCTAGCCACAAGACTCTACTAGACTTGCTCATGACTCGTGAGACCTAAGTGAATCTAGTGCCCTGATACCATGTTGTCACAACCCAAAATCCGTTAAAGGTCGTGATGGCGCCGAAAACCACTGTCAGGAAAGCCAACACTAAATAGTTAATTAAATTCTCATTTTAATATTCTAGAAATCACCAATTTCCTTCAATTTAACTAACAAAAGTTGAACTTTACATAATAAATAATAATGTTTTCAACTTTCAATACTGAATACCCCATAATAATTCCAGAACCTGGTGTCACAAGTACATGAGCATTAAGTACGAAATAAAATAAAACAAAACAAAATACCACATATGTCCGGAATAAAAATTTGGATAAGAAAGAAAAATATGAACACTCTAAAGGAGACCCTGCTAGCTGCAGATCATAAAATGGAATACAGCTCACCCAAGTCCCTGCATCAACCACACTGCTGTGCCCACAAGGCCACTGAACATACATGTGCCTGTACAACAAAATGTACAGGAAGTGTAGTATGAGTACGAAAACAATGCTTACTCAGTAAGTATCAAGTCTAACCTCGAAGAAGTAGTGACGAGATGTCGACTTCGACACTTACTAGCGGTCCAATAATATAAGGTACAATAAAGAGGTAAATACATGTGAGGCTGAGTAAATTAATGAATGAAATAAGCATAAAAATATGTGATACAAATTCCCCTCTTTACAATGAATTCAAGCTTCCCATTTGAAATTTCGTCCTTATCCGGAGTACACATAAGGGTGTAGTGGACCTCATCATGTAGATTATCATAAATTCAAATCCCGAAAACTCACATATACACCAGCTGCTTGCCAAATATTACGCACGATTCCATAAGGATATAAAATAGGAAATGTCATGGAGTACGGTCCGATCCAACATAAAAGTTAAATTTTGCACTGCCGAGGGTCGAACGGCATCCGTAGATACATCTATTAACCTGCCAAGGCAAACGACCCGCTCCCATGAGAGTGTGGTACATAGATCCTGCCGAGGCGAACAGACCGATCCCATAAGAGTGAAATACATAATCCTGCCGAGGCGAACGACCCGATCCCATAAGAGTAGTAGAAATTTACCCCACCTGCGGAATATGATTGCGATGCGGTTACACACAGAATTTCTCAAAAAATTATTACTATAATATTCTTTAATTCTTTTCAACATATGAAATCCAAATGACACATTCATGTCCCGAAATCCTCAATTTCAACTCTTTTAAGATATTTAATAAGCATACCCAATCTAAATTTCTTTCAAGGCAAGTAACTAACAGGATCAAATAACGGTATCAGCAAATCGTGGTATACGCCTAGAACTACTCGGACATTGGCATAATTAATAGCTACGTATGGACTCTCGTCACCTCGTTCATACTTAGCCCCCACAAATAGAAGCATGTAATAATTTAGTTCACCCATGGGATTAATTCCCTCTTACAAGGTTAAAAAGGAGACTTACCTCGCTCTGAAGCTCCATAACCAGTTCCTAAGCCCTTCCGACTACTCAAACCGATTCCCAACGCTCCAAAACTAGTCAATAAATGTGAAAACCAATAAAAATATACTCTAATACTCTTAAAAATTCAATCTATTACCATTTCCATCTCCATTCGAAAAGTCGATAAAAATCACCCTCAGGCCCATGTGCCCGGATTACGAAAATTTTCAAAGATAAACTTTACCCATAACCTCAATATCCCCACAATTTCTACTGATTTCCATGTTTAAATCCTTATACAAACCATGTATCTGACTTATAATAAGTGGGGATCACTTACCTTGACTTGCTTGATGAAAATCTCCCCTTGAAGCTCTCCAAAATGGCCCAAACCAAATGAAAATTATAGAAAAATGGCCAAATCTCGTCTTTAAATTGACACTGCTCAGCACTGCCCTTCTTCACGAACGTGGCACATGCCTCGTGCTCGTGAATCTCAAGAACATCACACCCGAAAATACCTCTTCGCGTTCGCAATCTTCTGATCGCGTTCGTGGAGACCATCTACCCTTACCCTTCGCCTTCGCGTTCCCTTATACGCGTTTGCGTAGGCCAAATGACCTTGGGCCCAGCTCCCCCTTTTTTTCTTCGTCTTTGCGTTGCCTTTGCCGTGTTGGTGATGGCTTCGCCATCTATTGCCTCGTGTTCGCGTCTACTGCCTCGCGTTTGCGAAGGCCAAAGGTAGCCCCATAAATTCCTCTTTGCAAACGCAGGACTTCCTTCGCGTTCGCGAAGATGGAAACTAGACTCCAGCAATAGTAGTCTAAAACAACTTCAATTATCTGAAATCACCCCGAAACACACCCGAGGCCCCCGGGACCCTGCCCAATCACACCAACCAGTCTCATAACCTAATACAAACTTGCTCGAGGCCTCAAATCACATCGAACAACATCGAATTAATAAATTGCAACCCAATCCAAGGTTAATGAACTTTATAATTTCAAACCTGTACATTCGATGTCAGAACCTATCAAATCATGTCCGGTTGACCTTAACATCTACACACAAGTCACATTTGGCATTACGGACCTAATCCAACTTTTAGATTTATAATACGACCCTGATATCAAATAAATCCACTTCCGGTCAAATTTCTCTAAACCTTTAAATTACTACTTTCGCCAAATGACCCCATAATGACCTACGAACCTCCAAATTCACTTCCAGATGCACTCTCAATACCAGAATCACTATTCGGAGCTATCCCCAGACACTGAATCCCAAATGGACATCTATTATATTGAAATACACTTCAACCAAAATTTATGAAATTCTTCCAAAATGCTAACTTCCACAATAGGCGCCGAAACGCTCCCGGGTCATCCAACCCCCGATCCGAACATATGGCTAAGTCCGAAATCATCATACAAACCTGCTGGAATCTTCAAATCCATGTTCTGAGGTCTTTTACTCAAAAATCCAACCTTAGTCGATTCTTCTAGCTTAAATCTTTCGAAATGAGAATTTTCTTTCCAAATCAACACCGAACATTCCGAAATTCAATTTTGACAACGCATTCGAGTCATAATACCTAAAATGATGCTGATCATGTCCTCAAACCATCGAACGACGTGCTAGAGCTCAAAATAATCGGTCGGGTCATTATATTAAAGATGCATCTATGAGATGGTTACACGTGCGTTTATTATCAATCCGCACCTTGAATGCGAGGTTTCATGCTCAATAATTTAATATAGAGCATAATTTTAAAATTTTCTATTCAAGGAAGTTCATCATGATTAGTTGGTTTACATCACAGTTGGTTTAAGAAAATAATTCATTGATGTCACGACCCAAGTCCCACCCGGTCGTGATGGCGCCTCTCGTGAAGACAAGGCCAGCCAACAGAACAATCAACACTGCTTTTGACAATTTCTTAGCATAACAGGTTTAAACCATAGATACTGATTAATCATAAGTGCGGAAATAAAAGTAGCATAACGGGGAAAAACCACCCCAAACTCAGCCCGATGATCGGGGTGTCACAAGTCACGAGCTACTACAGAGTTGATGAAAATACTACAAGTCAGGAAACATAGTCTGAAGATGAATAAAATATGCAGAAGATAAGGAAGAAACAGGGCTGTGGACGTCGACAGCTACCTCGTCTCTCCTAGTCCGCCTGGTCTGGAAGGAAATCAGCGCTCAGGTACGAACATAGTGTGCCTGTCTCTGCACACATGGTGCAGGAAGTAATGTGAGTACTCCGACCCAGTGAGTAATAAAATTAAATAACGACTGAGAACATAAAATCCCACAAGGGCACAAATAATGCTATCTCAAGCAGTAACATCAGATAAACAGTAGAAACCAGTGAAATATAGGAAGAAAATCTTTTTGAAAATAGTTAAAAATCAATCATACTCAACTAGTAAGTCAACCATTGTTACCTGACCGGTCAGCCATTGTTACCTGACCAAACGCATATTACAGTGCCATTGTTACCACTGGTCAGTCATTGTTACCTAACTGGTCAGTCATTGTTACCTGACCAAACGCGTATAACAGTGTCATTGTTACCACTGTTCAATATTTAATCACTTTAGATGGGTACCCGCGCTCACTGTGGGTGTGCAGAATCCGGAGGGGCTCCTACAGCCCAAGCGCTATCAACAAGGCCTAAAGTCCTGAACAGTATCAATACGAGGCCTGAAAGCCTCCTCACCTCACTCATCATGCCCTCACATAAGGCCCTCGGCCTCAATCAGTCCAGAAATAATCAACGGCCCCCTCGGGCAACAGTAAAGCAATAATACTCAGCTCAAACAATAGTTCAAATATCAGTTTAAAACTCCAAGTTTGAGTAAATATGGCTGAGATCAAGAAACAGTGAAAATCACATCGACTGAGTTCAAATAATATTTCAAACAGTGATGATAGTTCATAAAGAGTTCAATCAGTCGGCAATAAGCCCAAATCATAGTGAAAACAAGAAGTCATTGCTAATGCGCGGTAAAATATCATCCGGACTGGACCAAGTCACAGTTCCCAATAGTAAATGACCCCGTGCTCGTCATGGAACGCGTGTCTCATCTCAACATAGCACCAAGTTGTGCAAGTCCGGGTTTTCAAACCCTCAGAACATCATTTAAAATCATTACTCACCTCTAGCCGGTCAAAGTCTAGCTCGCTATGCCTTTTCCCCTCGAATCGGCCTCCTCACGCGTCGAATCTGATCAAAACCACAAGAATACATCACAATAGGCTAATGGGTCATAACCCAATCGAAAAGACTCGAAAAATATCAAAAATCCCGAATTCGGCAAAACCCGAGCCCCGGGCCCACTTCTCAAAAAATTACGAAATTCACATCTCCGGATTCCTCGTCTCGCCACGAGTCTATACATATCAAAATCATCAAAATCGGGGTCCATTTGACCCCTCAAATCCCTATTTTAAACTATCTTAAATTCAAGCCCTAAACCACCATTTTTGACCTTTGATTCCTTGATTATTCAGTCCAAATTCATGTTTATACACCATATAATCAAGCTCTAAGTCCAAGAGTTCATACCTGATAATAGCCCTCGAATCCCTCTTCAAAATCGCCTCAAAGCTCTCAAGGTTCGGAGTCCAAAATGTCACTCTTTCAAAAATTCGCGAAGAAGATGTTCTCACTTAACCTGCCAGTTATTTCCGCTTCTGCGGATTAATTCCCGCTTTTGCGCCTTCCGCTTATGCGGTCAATGTCCGCTCCTGCGGACCTTTCACTTAAGGCGACTTTCCGCTTCTGCGATCCAACTTCGCATCTGCGGGACCGCTTAAGCGACCCAATGTCCCGCTTCTGCGGAACCTGACCTGGGCTCCTATTTCTGCTCCTGCGAGGCCTAGCTCGCTTCTGCGAGACCGCATCTGCAATCTCCTTTCCGCAGATGCGGAAACACCTGCTGCAACCAAAAACCTGCAATTTTCCAACTTCAAATTCCTTCCGTTAGCCACCCGAAATCACCCCGAGGCCCCCGGGACCTCAACCAAAGTTACCAACACATCTTAAAACATTATTCAAACTTGTTCCAATCCTCAAAACACGTCAAACAACGCTAAAACCATTAAATCACATTGAATTCAAGCCTAATTTTCTTCAAAACTTCAGCAATATGCATTCGATCAAAAACCCGACCAAAACATCTCCGAATGACCTGAAATTTTGCGCACACATCCAAAATCACCTAACGGAGCTACTGCAACTCTCGGAATCCCATTCCGACCCTCGGATCAAAATCTCACCTACCAACCGGAATTTGCCAAAATACTAACTTCGCCAATTCAAGCCTAATTCTACATCGGACCTCCAAAACCAATTCCGATCACGCTCCTAAGTCAGAAATCATCCCCCGAAGCTAACCGAATCTCCGGAAATAACATCCGAGCCCTCTAACAAACTAGTCAACTTCCGGTTGACTTTTCCCAAACAAGCTTTCCTTAGAGAGACTAAATCTCTCATCTCCTACCAAGACCAAACCAATCCAACTCGATTACCTCAAATACCGATAATGAAGTATAGAGAAACATAATATGGGAAAAACGGGGCGGTAACTCACGTGACGACGGGCCGGTCGTCACAATTGAGTTCCTCCACTTAATAGCTAAACTATTGCTTATGAGAGCAACGTTATCTATATCAGTTTGATATATGATTGATAGTAGGCTAGGAGCTCGTGTTTTAGCTATATTTTGCACCCTAGTTACTACAATTTGATTGTATTTTTACCTCATTACTAATACTTTATACTTGTTACGTGTATTATGCTGTGTAGGATGTGCTTTCGAGTGGAGAAACAAGTTTGGATCTAAAATAGATAATTTGGAGCTTTGAAGTTAGAATAGAAGCCCAAGAAATTACGTCTGGATCACGTTCGGGGGTGGTGCACCGAGTCTGAAAGTCAAAAGTGAAAAACAAAGATTACTTTGGAAAACATGCACTACTGCGCCGCGGGGCACGGGTTCCCAATGAAAATTTTTTGCAGAGTGTAAAAATCAGCTCTTTGAACTTCTCCACGGGCGCACCGCGTGGATGCGCAAATTCTACATGGTATAAATACATCTAAAATACGATTTTTAGAGGACTTTTGACTTACAAAAAATTGGGATAGCATTGGAGACTCTAAGGCACAACGATTCATCATTCTTTCATCAACTCAACACCCCGGTTTGGATTGGATTCGTGTTTTCTTACTCTTTAATTATATTTGCGATGACTTCATCCATGATTATGGAGTATTTTTCCTTAGGGTTTGATGTATATGGTGTTTTGATTGATATTTGTGGATTTTACTCTAGTTCTTTGCTTGAACTCATTTATGGAACTTTGAATTATTTGCAACTTTATTCATCAGTTTATTTAATCGAAAAAGGAATATTGTGGTGATTATCTTGCATTATTTTATTTGGTTTAGTTTAGTTATTATCTTAAATAATCAAAAGCTCTTGTTGAATTTTTAATTAAATCAAGTTAGGAAGATATTCGAGAGATATTTTCCGTAAAACTAATCCATTAGCGCATGCTTGCAGGACTTCACATTAGTTTATTTGAAAGATTTAGATTTAATCGAGAGATGAGTCTGAAATGGAAGTATAAGCTAATCACCTATTGAATTCATGAGAATATATAGAACCTCAAGAGTGAAATATAACAGCGTCACATCCAGAATAGCAATCTTGAACCTATCATATCAAAAACCAGTATTTCTCACACTGATAAGAAACCGACTCTTCTAATCTCTCTTTACAGTCAATTGTCAATTGCTTTACTTCTGTAGTTAATCATAGTTCATAATCATTCCAAATCAAGTTTTGATCATCATGAATAACAGTTAAACCAGAAATTAATAGAGAATTATTTAAATTCAATCCTTGTGGAGACGATAATTTATCTATAGTATCTTTGGCTAGGGAGCATCAATTTCGTGCTGTGTTTTGCGCTCATCAAATTTTTGTACCGTTGGTGGGGATTGGCAACTAATAGTGTTCAAAATAATTTTTGGTGTTAATTAAGGAATTATCTTTTGTTTTTTTTTTCTTTTTTCTTCTTATTTTTCTTGAGTTAGCTTGTCCTGAAGATTTCTTTTCTAGTATCTGACAAGTGCTAGGGAGAAAACTTGAAGAAGATATTCCTTACTCTGAACATTCAAGTGTTGTGGAGATGAAGAACAACCAGCCTAAGAAAACAGTGTAAGAGTTTGCAGCTGAAAATTATCACAAGTCTGCTATTTATTTTAAAGGTAGTGAAAATCATCTATGGGTTGACTGTTAAGCAGGTAAGTATTCCTCCTATGGTTTGTCTTGTGAAAAGTCTTATTCTATTTTTAGTCTGCACATGTATGAGGTTTCATATGGGCACAATCTTAACTCTGGTTGGGATGAATACCCTTATTGTGACGGTAATGAGTGCGAAGTGAGACAACCACCTCAAGAGGAGAATTGTAGTTTAGAAGAGCTTATGCATAAGTTTATGAATAGCGTTGAAGAAATATTTATACCAAATCAAGAAGGACTTATATAAAATGCTGAATCCTTTAAGAACCTAACAACGCAAGTGAATCGAATAGTAAATATACTTTCAGAAAGCTCATTACATTGTGATACGAAATATATGGAGGAGATACCCAGTAAGAATGAGTCTACCTAAGAGAATGAGCATCTACAAAGAGAAGTAATCACTCTGCAAGAACACTCTGATTCACAGGAATTGTTACACCCCGTAAATTTAACAACATTGACACCATTATATATTTTTGATGTGGTATTTCGAGTGGAACATTTTTGTTAAATTTTAAAAAACGTATATATATATATATATATATATATATATATATATATATATACAATTATTAATATTAATACTTTCGAATATATTTTGAATTATACATATAATATGAGAAAAGTTTATGAGATTATCTTTATTGTAGAGATATGAATAATTTTTTTTGGGTTTTGTGTGTAATTTATTGTGTTGGAAGTGATTTAATATCTTTTTACTTATAGAATTGTTTAAATGGAATTATAGGACTAATGGTTGAGCTAAGCAGGCGGCAATTTATTTAATATTATTTAAGAATTAAGCCTATGAAAACTTGTACTCTTTATATGAGACTGAGAAAATTAGAATTGAGAAAATATACGTATTTTTAAATGATTATTTTTTTAGTAAAATAACGGTGCACGTATTGATTTTATATGGTACCATAATTTATTAATATTTTAATATTTTAATATTTAGTAGTAGTACTTTAGGATTAGGACAAGACTATTTTCGAAATTATAAGTATTAATGGTATTACAAATAATTTATAAGTAAATTCGTGAAGGTGAGAGGGTAAGCAAATCGGAGAAAATGAGTTTCGTCAAACTTTGACAATTTGGATTAAAGTATGATCCAAGCTATAATACCTCGTATTTATGGGCTAATAATATACCACATGACCATGTTAGTATGATGTATAAAGTGTGTTAAAAATGAGTAGTATTTTAAGTGAATTGAGATAATTCATAATTATGCGGGTAATTGGTTAATTACCGAGTAACAGGTCATTACCTAATTAATTAATGAGTTATGGGTAAATAAGACTAACCCTCGCCACCCCCACGTGGCAGCCACCCTATCTTCAAAGTAATGACTCTTACTAGTTTTAGTCTAGGTGGCAAGACTAGGACAAATGTTATGACTTAAGTTACATATCATTTTAGAAAGAGAATCTTTGAATCATTTTCATTAATAATGTGAAATTTCAAGTTATCCCTTGGTTAGTTCTGATGTTGCCTATACCCCTTTCAATATTACATACAAGATTATCCATGTATATGGTTGCCGTGCCCCCTTTTTCCTTCTTTGCATCGAAAAATTGGGTTTATGACATTTTTTGGGCATAAGACAACTCATTCCTTTTGGGAACTGTGTTTTGCATTTGGAGACTCGCCACCTAATGATTTAAGGTGCATTAGGACACCTATAAGGTTCACTTCTAAGTTTGTTTGATAACCAGAGATAGGGTAAGGGCTTGAAATTATCCTAAGGGGAAGGTGTTAGGCACCCCTCAGGATCCACTAGTGTGGTTCCCGGCCAGACAGTTTTTGTGAATTTGTGCAATTTAGCCAATAGACAAGTATAGGCTCAAATAGTAGGGGATTTAAATTTAAACACATAAGAGTTTGAACACAATTAAAGGGCAAATTTTGAAAAGAAGTCACAATTCTATAAACACTTGAGAGTATATAAAAAAGAAAAGGGGGGTCCTAGGTTTGTTTATAATATGGATCACATTAATGCAATACCCGGTAATCACTCCTCAAGAGAGGGGCTACACGTGGTATTAGCGCACCGGTCATCATATCCATATCTACTCTTCCCGTCCCGTTAAGTTATTAGAGCGCGGATTGGTCTCGATCACTTTTGCATGCTATTACCCGTCCCATTCCTATCAGTCCCGGAGGAACTTAGGCCTACTATTCCTAAATGGGAGGAATATTAAGCTAACTTTTAGGTTTCAAAAGGTGAAAAATCTAAGGCGGCATACAAAAACACAAAGGACTGCACATTATGGGAAAACACGTAAACAACTAAAAGGCTCATGTATACCTCCCAAGCAAAGCACATAAATATCATGACTTAAACACAATAGGGTCTTAATCTAAAGTAGTAAGGAAAGGGGAGTTTTAATTGTAGAAGCAGACCAATTTATTACATAACTCAGATAAGAAGTCCGAATCAGGCTTGCCTGCTGGTTGTAGCAATTACTAATTAACCTAGGTGGGCTCAGTTTTATTTGTTGTCATCTAAGGCTTGCCTAAGTGTTTGGGTGAGATCCTATAAACATGATATCTACTACTGATTCACAATGTGGCAAAGCAGTAACAATTCTAAAAGAAACTATTTGAGATCCTATCAACATTCTTTCTAAACCGTATTAATAAAAAGAGAGAGGGTTTTTTTAAAAAATTAGTTTAGAACAGTATGAGTTAGGCTAATTTTAAACTAGACTGATTTCAGATTTTATAGACATTGGCATCTATTATTGATAATTTTAATTCCTATAGACATGCTATCTAGTTGAACGTGAGATGAAGCAGGCAGGATTTGCTGGAGAATTCTATAGGCATGATTTCTATGAAAAGGTACTGGTTTTAGCCTATTGGACATGATGCCGGATTATAACCATTTAGATCCTAAGAGCATGGTGTCTAAGTGTGGTGATAAATGCGCAGAATTTAAGACAAATCCTATAGGCATGTTATCTAAATGCAAGATTTTAAAACAGGTTCTATAGACAGGTTCTCTAAATGCAGAGTTAAACATGCAGAACTTTAAAAATATTCCTATAGGCATATTATCTAAATACTGAGTTAATCATACAGAAGACAGATCCTATAGGCATGTTCTCTACCCTTCTAATCGTTAAGCATGCATAATTTCCAACCCTATTTCACTAGCCAACCCCAATATCTGTTTACAAATTATTACAGACCAATTGCTGAATTACGTAAAAAAAATTATAAAATAAGAAGTTACAACCATAGGAAGCTTGATTCTGACTTCCTCTCTGAGTTATGGAACAAAACACCTCAAATGCCATTTGTTTCAAAGCCTTTCTCAGACCTGGGTATGTCAAAGTGCTTACACCCAGATTTGCATAACTAGATAGAGGCGAGTGCAGTATGGAAGGGCCAGCTCTTATGTGTTCAAGTTCAGAAGAAACTCATGGGTCCTAAGGCAAGGCTCACACAAGAGGGGCAGAACCTAAGTCTAAGATTACAATGGAAGTGCAGAAACAGAGATTTAATACTGAGTGGAGAATAGAGAGGGGTAAGGGTGATTAGAAAATAGTATTAATAAAGCTAACACTACACAGAATCAACATTCTTATACAAAAGGGTCAAGGGTTTGGGAATTCATTGCAGGGGGCATATGACCTTAGGAAAGGGTCAGGCTTGGGCATGCACATCAATAAATAGTGCTGGAAAGCCCATAAACCAGCCAGAGAACACAACACATAGTGGGGATATGAAGCATATGACCCTAGGGAGGGTCAAGTTTGGGTCATGCACAACAATGTCTAATGCTGACATGCCCTCAAACCAACTAGAGAATACAAACACATATGAGATATGGGGTTCGGGATTCATAAGTCATAATAAGTGACTGATAGAATTCATACATAAAGAAAACACATTGATTTACAGCACGCTTTAGGAATGAAACTTGATTAAACACAAGGAGGAAACAGGCAAGAGTTAAGGCAATAGTAAAAAAACATGTTGTTTTGATGCTTGAAGATTAATTAGAACATACGAGTAAAGAAGCAAATGCATAAAGAAAAGTAAGCAAATTCCCACAGCCTAGCCTTGGCTTTCAGCCGGCTAGACAAGGCAACAACACAAGTAGTAACAGAGAAAAGAGAGAGAGTTTGAGTGAAGTGTATGTTCTGAACTCAAGTGGTTTTTTCCTTGTTGTTGGTCTCCTTGAAAGAAGAGGGGTGCAGGGTATTTATAGCTTTCTGAAAACGAGTGAAGGAGAGGTAATAAGTGAAGTATTAGTACAAATATGGAAACAATCAACAGTCAGAATCAATTATACAAGTGATTCCCTTTAATTAACGAATCACTGTTTAACGGGTAGTAACAGATTTAAATAAGGAAAGAGATCAGTTTAGAGACAGACTGATTATTGCCACAAAAGGAGTAGTACAAGCATTAAGTAAGCAATCAAGTCTAAGTTAAGAAATATGTTTATTTTGTAAACGATTCAGTAAGGAAAAATATCACAATAAAAGGAAGAGAATCAATCAATTCCAAGTAGGCGAGTGAAACTGGGTTCATAAAAGAAAAGCTTTAGAAATCAGTCACGAGATGAAGATCAATCAAGGAAGAAACTTCAGCATAATTTACAGCATTCGTATCCATGCCTACTGTACTGTTTCTGTAGAGTTCAACATTTAAAATAAGTATGCTCATATCTTCCTACCTGTTTCTGTTATGAATCCCTGCTCCCCTATCCTATTACCCCTATGTGTTTGTGAGTTATGACTTAAGGCATGGCAATATGAGTTGTTGCCCATGAATTAAGTTTGAACCAATGGGGTCTTGACCTCTATATAAACAGGCTGGAGGGTGTGCCACAATATTCCGTTGCTGGGTATGCCCGTCAGCCTGCTTTTCTTTTTCTCTTGCAAATTCCCCTCATTCCGTGTCCCCTATGTGTATTAATGTGAATTGCTTCCCTCTTCCTTTTCCCCTTTCAGAATTTTACTTCTGCACTTGCACTCTCTCTTAGTCTCTAAGTTCTACACCCCTCCTGTGAGCCATGCCTTGGGACCTTGAGTTCCCTCTGAACTTGGACTCTTGAGGGTTGGCCTTTCCACACTGCACTATGTCTTAATCTGGTAATGTATTTGGGGTGTAAGCACTGCCCGGAGTTCATGTGATACTCTTAGGGAACTTTGACACACCCCAAATGGGAGAAAGGCTTTGAAATCTGATCTCTTGGAGTTGGTTTACTTCATACTTCAGACAGGAAGTCTGAATCAGGCTCTCCTTGGTTGTACTATTAGTTTCAGATGTATTTTTCTTTTCTTTACTTTTTTGGGCTGTAATAACTTTGTAATAAAAACTCTCGGGGATGGCTAGTGAAAAGGGAGGGGTAACCATGCATGCAAAGAGGGTAGCTAACATGTCGATAGGAATTCTAATTTTAGCATTCTCATATAGCTACCATGTCTATAGGATTTTTGCATCCTCATGTAGCTAATATGCCCATAAGATTTCTAATTTCAGCATTCTCATATAGCTAACCTGTCTATAGAATTTCTGATTTTTGCACTCTCATATAGATACCATGTCTATAGGATTTCTAATTTCAGCATTCTCATATGGATACCATGTCTATAGGATTTCTAAATTCAGCATTCTCATATGTAGACAACATGTCTATAGGATTTCTGCATTCTGATATATAGATACCATGTCTATAGGATGCACATGCATGTAGAAAATATGCCTATGGGTCCTTTCTGATTCTTGCATATCCACTTCTCACTAGGCAAACATGTTTATAGGTCCTAATAACCAAATGCAATCAGATGTCATGTTCATATAAAATCCAGTATTTAGATGTCATGCATGCAGGGTTTTTTGCATTTTTACTATGTTTATGAATGTGTTCTAAAGTCGACAAACGCATAGAATGCATGCCTATAGGAGTTAATCAAATCTGAATCACCTCACTCGCTTATAAGTCTAAAACTAGCAGTAATAATGTATTACCAATGGCAAAACTTGTGCTCTACTAAAACTCACTTTTAACTGGCAACTTTTCTTAAATTAGTCTGTAATCAACTCATATTCTTTTTTCTGAAATCTATAGATATCATGCCTATAGGTCTTCGTCTGACACTTAGGCAAGCCATAGGATAAGTCTTATAAACTAAATCAGGTGTTATTACCTACAACCAGCAGGCAGGCCTGATTCGGGCTTCTTATCTGAACTATGTAATAAATCAGTCTGCCTCAAATCCTTAAGTTTTAATTAGACCTCAAACAGTACGTGCAAGACATGCTGAACTATGTGCTTTCTTTGGTTTAAAGGAGGTCTGTCTGAGCCTTTTATTTGTTTATATGCTACCCCAAACTTTCTATATGTGTCTTGTTTGTCGCCTTAGTATTTTACCTTTTCAAACCACAAATAATCCTAACATCTCCTTCCTTTAGGATTAGTAGTCCCGAGTACCTCCGGGATTGATAGGATTGCGACGGGTAATAGCATGCAATAAGTAAACGAGACCATTCCTCGCTTCAGTACCTTGAAGGGGTGGAAAAGGGTAGATATGGATATGATGACCACGCGATAACATCACGCGTAAGAGTGATTACCGGATGTTGTGTGAGGTGATCCATATTATTAATAAACCTAGGACCCTCTTTCCTTTGTTCTTGGTTTCTTTTTAACCTTTTAAAACGTTTCTTCTAAATCAACTCTCTTTAATGCTTTCCCGACTTTGTTTATTTCTAACCTTTATGTGAAAAATCCCCTCTTATTTGAAGCCCTACTTGCCTATGTGTTATTTGTACCTAAAGTCACAACAATAGCTTGGCCGGGAACCACACTAGTGGATTCTAAGGGGTGCCTAACACCTTCCTCTTGGAATAATTTCAAGCCCTTACCCTATCTCTGGTTATCCAACTTAAACCCTTCTTAGTGTCCTAATGCACTTAAATCATTAGGTGGTGACTCTTCAATTCCATTAAACCCAATTCCCAAAAGGGGACGAGTTGTCTTCCCAAATGTCATAAACCCGATTTCGCGAGAAAAAGGGGGCGCGACAGCATGGCGACTCTGCTGGGGAGTTTCTTTTAGGCTTTTACTATTTCAAGTTGTTACTCTGACTTTACATTTCTTATATGTCTTTATTTGTCTAATCTCTTTAAGCAATTAATTCCCTCTTCTACTATGAAACTGACTTGTCCTTTTGTTTCTTTTCTTTATTTCTTTTACTGCTTTCCTTTACTGCATTCCTGTATTACTGTTTCAAATTATTGTAATTATTATTTTTATGAACGTGCAAATACATGACAATTTGTTTAATCATTGCATAAGCATATTTTCAACATCGTATTCCACTCGTGCCAAACAAAATACCATAGCAACGCTTATAATGAGTGGTTGCAATCTTCCGATATTATCACCCCCTAAATCCGTCAAAGGCATATTTGCAGTAAAACCAGTCGATCAACGGTGTAGTCGACGGTTCCGCGCCTTTCCATCTTGAGTTGTCCGCTCAAGCGTACCAATCTAATACCCTATAGAAACCTTACTATGTTTAATTGTGCATGCATCATGGTCAAACCTAGCCGAGTCAGTTATGTTGTCCGCATAATGACTCTTTAATATAGCCTTGTCCAAAGTCCACTAGGTTTTCCCAAAACCCAAACGGACACTACCACGTTTTGTGCATTTATTTGGAGAACTAAATGCTTCTATGCCAATTATTGATATTTAGTAGTAGAGTCTGGTGGGGGGGGGGGGAAGGGCCTAACCCTTTGTCTTGCAGAAACATGAGGCACGAAGTCCCCAGATTTGGCATGGTCACAAACATCCACCCCAAACTGCTAAGCTGGTGGAAGGATTTTCACTCCGGTGATCAGACGCTCATCCGGAAATATTTGGCGAACCTACCCTCTCTCCTGGAAATTCAACCCAACAAGAAAATCATAGAATATGCTACCCTATTCTAGGATTGTGATAGGTCTGTGTTCCGTTTCGGACACATTGAGATGACACCCTTGCTCGAGGAAATAGGAGGACTGGCTGGCATACCATTGGAAACTCCGGGTTTATTAATGCCGAAAAATCGCAAAGGTAGAGGCTTTCTCAAAATGATGGGTCTAAAGAAGAATCCAGACTTGACATGTTTGAAAGAATCGTACATTCCTTTTGACTACTTGTACGAGAAGTACGGTCACGGCAAATCTTACCATGCTTATCCTGATGAGTTCGCCCTTACTTCATTGGGGCATATTCACCGAAGGGTCTTTGTCTTCATGTTCTGCTTCATGGAGATGATAGTGATTCCAATGAAGAAAGCAATGATCCATACCAGGCTAGCTATGGTCACCAAAACTCTAATGAAGGGAATTGACGGATAACCATTCAGTCTTGTACCAATGATCATTGCAGAAATATACCGAGCCCCGGAAAGGTGTCAACAAGGAGCGAAACACTTTGAGGGTTGTAATCTGCTACTCCAACTGTTGCTCCTGGAACATCTCCAAAACGGTAAGTACCGACAAGAAATCCATCGAAGGGACTGGGATGATCATATCGCTTTTCATAACCCAAAGCGAATGAAATACATGCCCAACATGTTCGCCCAACTTGAGAATGCTAGAGAATGGGTCGAACTCTTCGAAAATCTGACTGAGGCCAGGTACAATGGATGTTCAAGTGGTTCCTAACCGAGGAGTTCGTCGTCCGATCCAGGTACAATGGATGTTATACCAAGGGTCGACAAGATGAGTCACTTTCGGGCTGACTTCCAGAATGACGATAGCCCTTACAGGTGCTAGGCTCAGCATATGTTGCATTGCAAAATTGTCATGGGAAGGAACACTATTGAACCAGAAAGATACCATGCAGGTTGTGCTCCCTATTATTCAGGCTGGTTGGAGGACAATCACAATGGTCTGGGTCAACCCGGGTTTGTTCGAGGTCACAGGGTCATCGATTCAAAGGCTGAAGCACAGGTCAAGTATAACCATCTGCGTAAGAGAATTCGGGAATGTGAAAACGAGCACCACGAGATACAGGAATCCAATCAAAAACTAATAGAAGAGTGGAAGGATATGGCTGTCAGCGCCAACAAACGTTTGGTCTATTTGGAGCGAGGTATTGTAGAGTTGGAAAAGATGTTTCTGGAGAGGGTCAAAAACTGCAGGACTACAGAAGGAAATGAAGGCGAACATCTAGCCAGAGCCTACTTGCTACTAGGACTGCGCGAGCTGGGGAAGCTGTTCGATGGAGCCAATGATGCCAAGTCTGGGGAAGGTCCCTCTGGGACCAAGTAGATAGGAATTTCCATTTCCACTTTACAAAATGTAATAAGGCCAATGGCCATTAGTGACTTTTATTGTCTTGTTATTTTAGTGTCGAATTGGGATTCGTCTACCTTTTATCAATAAAATGAGGCATTTGGCATTCTAAGTTATCCAAATTAACTTGTCACTAGGCCTACCTCGGGCACAACGAGGTCCCCAAAATTAGGACACGCTTTATATTTCAGCACTTCGTGTTTAAATATTGTAACATTTTTCTAATGATCCTCACTGACTTGTTACCTTTTGTTTTTACTGTTTGATTATTCCCCTCCCCAAAGGTTAGTTCGTGAACTCTGGCAACATCATCATATTTTACGAGATCCAGGGGCCCTCCAACTACTCCTCCTCCCAGTCCTGTCAGACACAAAAATAAAGTAAAAATGGAAGATTCGAGCAACTCAACTGAACGGGAAGATGTCACTCATGGCACTTTGGTCCCCAAGGAAAATACATCCCAGCTAGAGCAAAAGCTGTTGAAGCTTCAAGAAGAACTTGATCAAGTCCGAAATTTGGCAAGTCTATCATTTTCCCTCACCACTCTAGAGGTTACTTTCCCAAATACTCAGAATCCTGTACCTCCGCAAAACATCCCAAAGCAAAAACACCGTCCCGCTCCTCACCACTACTGCAATACCCGCCATACCTCAAATGATACCCCACTGCTCATCCAGAACTCCACAAATGACCACTGCCACACCCAACACAATACCCCCATCTACGTGGAGACTGTGC